>NC_069506.1:180660602-180931777 GCF_027579735.1 Bombina bombina | reverse complement strand
CCCGTGGAGATGCTACTTGTTCAGAGCGGCAAAGAGAATGACTGGGGGGGCGGAGCCTGAGGGGAGCTATATGGACAGCTCTGCTGTGTGCTCTCTTTGCCACTTCCTGTAGGGATTGAGAATATCCCACAAGTAAGGATGAAGCCGTGGACCGGATACACCAATGTAGGAGAAATTGAGAATACTTCCAGATGAAAAGCCCATTCCCCTGGGTGAAAAGTCTGCCTGCTCAGCTAATCTGCTTCCCAGTTGTCCACACCTGGGATGTGAATGGCAGAAAAGTGGCAGTTGTGAGACTCTGCCCACCAAAGGTTGTGAGTCACCTCCTTCATCGCTAAGAAACTCATTGTTCCTCCCTGATGGTTGATAAGGAACTCTTGTCCAGGGCTCTGACAGGGTTAAATTCTTAGAAAAAAAAGACTCTTTATTTTTAGAAAGTAACATATTTGTTACACATGTGGAGCAAAATTGAACAGGAAGATAACAAATGGCACTGCTATACCCCAGCCTTGCTGGTGTGCACTCATCACCCCCGGATATACCACTTAGATTCCGTCAATCTTTCTGTTAAATAGAAAATGAGAGGAGAATCCACCACTTCGGAAAACACTTTCCTTTCCAAATAGAAACTCCATATGCACTCTGTTAGACCAGTCTGAGGAAACTCCGCCGAAAGCGGAAGAAGGAGCCGCACTGTCATGTGACTGCAAACCAAAAAACTAATGCGACACAAGAAAAAACATGCAATATGCTGCGCTGTATAAATGCTTTCATGTACTGAGAGCCATATTAAATGGTACCTCCTATTAGCCCCACATAAGAAATCAAATAACCCCTCAACCTCCATGTCAGAACCCTGAACTCCACATACTCCACTACAACAGAGAGGGATTAACCTCCAAAGTGCTAGAGCCTTCTCACCTAGAAGGAAATCAGCACTTACCTGTGGAGTTTCAGCTGCAGGGCAGGAACAGCATCTCAGGTCTGACAGATCCAGATGACTTCTGACAGGGACCTGAAGAAGAAGAAAAAGCAGATTAACCAACCCTGGTTTTGCATATAGGGGTTAGCATAAATCGTTAGAGTAAAAGCAGGGACTATCGCACCGACCTTCAACAGGTAATAGCCACCATAACTCTAACTGAAGAGGATTACATATACACAGCAATACCCCAATCCTTGCTTGCAGGGAACATACCCATTAAAGGATTAAAACGTAATATCTTCAGACACCATCTTCGTACACCTACATGATATACAAAGGCAAATAATTACTGGGGGATTGTGGGTAGTAGGAGGGATACTTAGAGCTTTGCTAGGGTGTTCTTTGCCTCCTCCTGGTGGCCATTAGTTGAATTCCCACTAGTAATTAGAATGGATCCATGGACTCTTCATGCCATTGGAAAGAAATGATCAAATTTGCTTTGTTCCCATTATATTCTTTGCTGAAGAGATACCTAGGTAGGTGTCTGGAGCACTAAATGGCAGGAAATAGTTATATCATCTAGTGCTCTTGCAAATGGAAAACATTCTTGCAAAATTGCTGCCATATAGTGCCCAAGACATGGGCAGACTCCGGAGCTTACATCTGTTTTTCAATAAAAGATACCAAGAGAACAAAAAATTATATTAGACTTAAATTAGAAAGTTGCTCTATCTAAATCATGAAATAATAATTTGGGGATTCATATCCTTTTAAAACCTCTCACTTCCCTTGCATGCTAGTCTTATCTTTGCCTCCACAGGAGGAAGGTGAAGAATTGAGGTGCTCCAGATTGTTCATTTTGAGGAGTCCTCAAACTGATTGGAGGCCCATTTTTTCCCTTTAGAGAGCTGATACTTGAAGAGGCAGAGGGGAGATTGGAGTATTGGGCAGTGACACATATACTCCTTACATAGATCCTCTGTTGTGACGTCCACAGCACTGGATGGGCTCTCTAATGGACTCAGTCTGACTGCAACGGGTGAGCACATTAGAGTGGGTGCCAGTAAGGTAAGGACACTGTACATGGCACTCACATAGTCCACGGGCTATTAGCAGGTACATAAACATATTGTACATCATATCCAGGGGACATTTTACAGAGATATCACAGCATTCACTAGACTTTATTCATTTACTGTGTACAGGCTATTTGGAGACATACTTTTGTACTAGGATAGTATTGTGGTCACAGATCAGCGTAGTCCCCAAGCTCTAAACAGGCTGAAGGTCATGCTGTTATAGGGAAACACAGTTTTTTGTTTTAACCTTATTTTTTTTCTCAGGTGCACAGTATTTGATTTCACCTTTTTATTTTAGGCTATGTTTTTAGTCAGCCCGATAGCACACTCTCGTTTCAGTTTCACTACTACTTTTAAATTCCTTTGCTTGACTTTTTAGCACTGTTGCGCGCTCTTTCTGACATCTCTACAATGTGTACTGGCTTATTACCTAGTGAGCACCGGCTTATTTTTCTCCCCTATAGCAGTTAGCACACCTAATACTTAACATTGGCTTGTTACTTGGAGTGGTGCTGAGATAGTTACGTTTTTCCCACTGCATTATTTTTTACACTTCTCTTTAGCACTGTTTGGACTTAGTGTTATATAACCCAGGGCTCGATAAACCCAAGCGCCAGGGCGCCATTTGCGCCCTAGATTTGTGCCGGAGACACCCATGGGTTCTCCTTCTAAGTCCCGCCGGCCGCTGATGCCAGCCACACCTAAAACTTAGACTGATGCGGCTGGATTATTTTTCAATCTCATAGCGTATTGCAAGATTTCTCAGCTTTTATGCAGTAGTGATACTGCTTATTATGTTGGCACCTGTCTCCAAGCAATACCGCAAGGACCCGTTTACAAGATCAGGTTATCAGTGTACAGCTGATGTGACACTTTGCACCAACACTCATTCCTGCTATCCTGGCTGCTACCATCCCAGGGACAGTTCCCCCATGCAGAACGACATTGCACCTCTGTCTCCACAACCACCCCATTCCCTCTCAGTGCCGGCTGCACTACCTTTGCTGCTCAGTGCTGCCTGCTCAATGGGAATTACTAGAGAGTGCTCTCTTTACTATGGAGATATATATATATTGGGAAAATTAAGACAAATGTTTAGGCATTCTCTTGTTTATTTCTTTTGTTTGTATTGGTATGACACAAAAAAGTGCAGATAAAAGACAAAATCTAACACATTCCGCGCAAAGCTCCAAAAATGGACTGGACAAAATTATTGGCACCCTCAATTTAATATTTGGTAGCACACCCCTTGGAAAAAAAATAACTGAAATCAATCGCTTCCTGTAATGAGTACACCTTACACCTCTCTTCTGGAATTTTAGACCACTCTTCTTTTGCCAACTGATCCAGGTCTCTCAGATTGGAAGGGTTCTTTTTCCCAACTGCTGTTTTGAGATCTCTCCACAGGTGCTCTATGGGATTGAGATCTGGACTCATTGTTGGCCAGTTCAATACTCTCCAGTGCTTAGTGTTTAACAATTTCTGGGTGCTTTTTGACATGTGCTTTGGGTCATTGTCCTGCTGTAAGACCCACAACCTCTGACGGAGACCCAACTTTCTGACACTGGGCCCTACATTGCACCACAGAATTCTTTGGTAGTCTTCAGATTTCATATTACCATGAACACAGTCAAGACATCCAGTGCCTGAAGCAGCAAAGCAACCACAAAACATCAGTGAACCTCCACCATTTTTGACTGTAGGGACTGTATTCTTTTCTTTAGAAGTCTCATTTATTTTTTTGAAAACAGTAGAATAATGGGCTTTACCAAAAAGCTATAATTGTCAGGTTAGGAAATGTCCAGAAGAAGACCCAAATGCTAGGGCGAACTTAAACAACACCCTTGCTCTCTGAGTTTAATCCAGGACGTGACCCTACGACAACCTCCAAAAAACAATGTACTCACGATATGGAGCAGGGTTAGCCTGTGCCCAAAGTAATTCAAGATATCAGCCAGATAGACTTCTGAATAGGGAACTGGTTTCAGGAAATGTCTTACACAGAATCAGGAGAGCAGGGATAGTCCACTTATACTCAGACAGAAGAAGGGTAAAACAAGAAACAGTTAATAATGCAGGAGTAGGTAATTTGTTATCAGGCAGTTTGAGGGATAACACTGTGTAGTCAGTCTTTGCAGAGTTTGCAACAGGTAATCAGGCAGTTTGAGGGTTAACACTGTGTAGTCAGAACTTGCAGAGTTTGCTACAGGTAATCAGGTAGTTTGAAGGTTAAGATATATGCAAGAAAAGATAACAGACAGGTAGGTCACACTAGTTGAGTATATATAGCAATGTTCGTTGCACAATGTAACTGCCCTAGAGCCCCAATACAGCAAATGAATAAAGTCACTAATAAACACACTCTCAAGTAAGCAGGTATCAGCGTTGATAAATGTATAGATGTCGTAGGAGACAAAGGGAACGCTGGCGTATCATGTGCCAGACTCACCTCAAACTAGTGGTTCCTCAGCTCACAAGGACGAAAGACTGTCGGCTGACTCGTGCTGAGCAGTGTGTAGTGAGGTCGCTGTGCAGTTAAAGCTGGCTCCGAAATCGTGCAGACCTCCAAGGGGTAGCAACATCCAAATCGGCATTCACCTCTATATCCACCTCCGTGTGAGTATATGGGAGGGATAAGAAATCCGATGGTGTCCAGCACAGCAGGTAGATCCGCAGGTAAGTCTGCAGCAGCGGCAACTTTGAGGAAGGGGGGGCAGGGCAGTTGCAAAGAGGGACTGGAGAAACTCAGATTCGGCAGCAAACCAGTGGGTCTGGAGCAATGAACATCAAGAAGAAAGAGTACTGGATGCTCCGATAAAATAAACAAATTTATTAATACTTCTTTAAAATAACAAAATCATGGAGAAACAAAAAGACACGTTTGCAGGCGCAGCACCAGGGCTTACGCGTTTCGGCTGTGAAGCCTTAATCATAGCATACAGGTGCTGTGCCTGACAGGTGTACTTAACACCTTAGGTTGATTCTCATTGGTTAAAGGAAAATTTAAAAGAAAAAGAAAAACAACCCGCCCGCTTGGAAGTGTCAAGAACTGAATATAGTATATGAGAAGCAAATACAACATCACAACTGGTATAATACAATAAGCAATAAATGGTGTAAAAGTCCATATGTATGCAAAAGTCTATACAATTATTGATTAGAACATAGACTAGGATAAGATGGTTAAAGGACGCCAGCGTTCCCTTTGTCTCCTACGACATCTATACATTTATCAACGCTGATACCTGCTTACTTGAGAGTGTGTTTATTAGTGACTTTATTCATTTGCTGTATTGGGGCTCTAGGGCAGTTACATTGTGCAACGAACATTGCTATATATACTCAACTAGTGTGACCTACCTGTCTGTTATCTTTTCTTGCATATATCTTGTTCTCTCAGGTACTACTGGAGGTACCTTTAGGATACAGCAGGTGTAGTGTTTTCACACTTGGGACTGTTTTGAGATCTCTATCACTTTATTAACATGGAGAACCAACTGTCTAATACCAGTCAAGCAAATACAAACAGAGACTTCTTCTCACTAATGCCTGCAACAGCCAGGAGTAATCATCAGTCTGATTACGAACAGATTTTTTCAGACAGCAAGGAGGTCCTCTCACTCAGTTCTCTTTTTGAATTAATGGAGTCCTTACTCCTAAAAGAGTGTAAAGTGCCATGGGACGTATGGGCCTTCGACAAATATATGCAAGAAGGCATGATACCCAGAGGACTGAGAGTCTATAAATTTCCTTCCTTTGATGTGGATACCAGCGACAAGGAATTCGTAAAAAATTGGAACGAGGTCCTTTCCGAATGCTCTTCCCGACTGATGTTGATGCTAAGAAGCTATAAATCCAAACAACTGGATACTATCAAAAAAGAGATCATGGACTTACAAGTCGAAATGGACAAACGTATTTTAGACCCTCAATTTGTCAAATTTGATTCTATTCTTAGGGGCATGGTAGCAAGAGGCAAAAGCCTAATAATGGAAAACAAGCATTCCAAATTCCTAAGAGATCGCTCTGATTATCAGAGTGACTCTGTATATATTTGGAATCGCAAGCAAAGGGGAGAATACAGACGCAATCAATTTCCCTCAGGTACACGGAGGGGCAACAGAGGACGTAGAAGACATAGATCCAATTCCAGAAATGTTTCTTTCTCAAGTAGCGATAATGACGGCTCCTCAGATGAGGGTAATAAACTCGCTACGTCTTCTGCTGCCCCTCCTACAATTAGCGACATCCCCATTGCTCAAAACATGCCATCCATTCCTACAGGCATACTCAAAAATAAACAGACATACACACCAGCCCTAGACAATGCACCCATAGTGAGACATAAAGAGCAATACTCACAAGAACATACAAACAATCGTTATACTACAACAAATATGCCTAACGTTCCCCCCACTTTAGTTATACCAAACACCGGTATAGCCTCCAATGATCTGGAACAGGTTTTTCCACAGGCCCCAGATCAAACACACAATGGAGGATCGACCAAAGTTGGTCAAGCCAGATATCCTCGGAGGGGGAACAAACCACTGAGCAAATACAAATGATTACAAATGTCATTAACCTTTCATCTGTGAATTTAACACCACCACAACATTCTGTGTTAGCTTTAGGCTTAGGCTTTTCACCTACGAGCAGTTTCAATCTTTTTCAAACACTTATAGATGTAAATCGCCTTATAAGAAACTTGACCCTGAAAAAACATTTTTTCAGTACACACACTGCGTCAGCTGAACGAGCCACATTTACACCACCCATGACTAATAACATCAGTGATTTTGCAGAAATGTGTGACGTAGTTGCCCTTCAAACCCTAGCAACTGAGTCTAGCACAGAGACAGATCTCACCAACAGAGGTACCACACTTATGGAGAAATCTAGTTTCTATCCTATCATGAGTAGAGGCCAAATCTTAGAAACTTACCAACAGAGAGTTGAGATGGATTTAATTAAGCTTCACAAAGAAACCAAGAAAGTTAGACAAAACCTTACACTTAAACAGAAAAATGCCCTAGCTGAACTTAGGGGCAATAATCAGATAGTCATACGCCCCGCCGATAAAGGCGGGGCAGTAGTCGTAATGAATAGGAGTGATTATATTGCTGAGGCCAAACGTCAGCTTCACAACACAGACGATTATGAAAAACTTCACAGGGATCCTACCAACATCTTCAAATCACAATTGAAACACATTTTGGATGATGGCAGGGAACAGGGTTTCCTGGATGATAAGACTGTTAAATATCTTGATGTACAATTTCCAAGGATCCCCTGTTTCCATCATTTTCCAAAAGTGCACAAAAGTATTACACAAGTACAAGGCAGACCCATTGTGAGTGGGATTGACTCCCTTTTGGAGCACCTCTCACAGTGGGTAGACTCGATTTTACAACCTATGGTACTATCTTTAGTATCATATGTTCGTGACACAAAACATATAATTAATATTTTGGAGACGTTTCAATGGAAGGATGAATATGCATGGTTAACCATAGATGCAGTAGCCCTGTATTCATCTATACCTCATACACAAGGCCTGCAAGCAATTTCCTCCTTCCTCCAAAATTACAGTGACCTATCCCAAGAGTTCCAAAATTTTATTATCATTGTAATTGAGTTCCTTCTCACACACAATTTTTTCAGGTTTGAGGGGGATTTCTATCTCCAGAGATGTGGCACAGCCATGGGAGCCAAGTTTGCTCCCTCGTACGCCAACCTTTACCTGGGTTGGTGGGAGCTGTGCCACATCTTTGGAGATGGGAATCCCTTCAAACAAAATATCAAATTTTACAGGAGGTATATCGATGACCTCCTCTTGGTATGGTCAGGCAGACAGTCAGATGTGCCACTTTTCTTGGAATTTCTGAATTCAAACGATTTGAATCTAAAATTCACCTATGAGGTACATAACACGCACATAAATTTTTTGGATCTCACTCTCACAGGTGCTCAAGATGGTGGTGTCTCCATGAGCGTGTATCGTAAACCCATATCTGGGAATACCCTGTTGCATGGCAACAGCAGCCATCCCATACAGATGAGATTCGCTGTTGCCAAGGGACAATTTACCAGATTAAAGAGAAACTGTTCTGACAGAGTTACCTATGACAAAGAAGCTGATTCTCTGTCAGCTAGACTTCGGGAAAGAGGGTATCCTTCACACGATGTTACAAGGGCCAAAAAGTCCCTTGAACATATAGATAGGAAGACACTCTTACAAGATAAACCTAAGAGTGACAGATCAAAATCGTCCCAAGGAGTGTACTTCGTTACACAGTTCAGCACAGAGTACAACAAAGTATGCAGTATAGTCAAAAAACATTTTGCCTTACTGGCTGCTGATGACAAATTAGTGACTACAGTTGAGAAGGGGCTAAAATGTTCCTATAGAAAAAGTAACACACTAGGGGGTATCCTAGCACCTACAGAACTCAAAAAAATTGAGACTAATCAAAGCTCTTGGTTGAGACACGTTGGGATGTTCAAATGTGGAAGCAGACGTTGCAAACCTTGTGACTTTGTCCAGGTCACCAATAATTTCACGTCTTATATTACCGGCCAAACATTTGACATCAAAACCTGTCTTAACTGCACAGCTAGCAATGTCATATACCTCATTTCTTGTACCGAATGCCATCTGCAGTATGTAGGACTCACCTCTAGGGATATGAACTCCAGATTTAGGGAACACTTGTCATCTTTCAATATAGGAAAAGCCACAACTCCATTGGTACTCCATTTTTATGGTAAACATGGCAATAACCTTACATCATTGAAATGGTGCATCATTGAAAAAGTTGTCCTGCCTAGCAGAGGTGGTAACCTCAGTAAATTATTGGCCAAACGAGAGGCATTCTGGATGTTTAAACTCGACACCAGAATACCCAAAGGACTTAACTCTAGGTATGATTTAATAAATTACTGGGAATAACTCCAGTTCTTTGTTATCTCCCCTAGGTGTAATGCCTACTTTGAGATAGCCTTTTTTGCTTGTCATTTTTCTCTCTTTTTTATATAACTCCTTATATATTATATTTTAACCCTTTTTATTTCCTTTTTCATCATTTCAACATATTTTATAAGGTTAGATACAGATGATACTTCCAGTTCACATTTAGTTAATGTTTTGAACTTTATTTATTTGTATTATACAGTTGCGTTAATATACACATTTTACACTATACCTTATATTATTATGTACATTTTGTGCATGTTCGCACCAGCAGTCCTGATTTTTCTGATGATTATTATTTTCCCAGTGTCATTTACTTTAGCATATGTATTGGGTATTGTACTTTATCTCACATTATCATTAAGTGGATGTGTATAATACATCATCTCCCTGCATTCCCAGTACCTTTGTCTAATATTTTTGTCCCCTATTTGACATACATTCAGTGTTTTTGTCCTTTAACCATCTTATCCTAGTCTATGTTCTAATCAATAATTGTATAGACTTTTGCATACATATGGACTTTTACACCATTTATTGCTTATTGTATTATACCAGTTGTGATGTTGTATTTGCTTCTCATATACTATATTCAGTTCTTGACACTTCCAAGCGGGCGGGTTGTTTTTCTTTTTCTTTTAAATTTTCCTTTAACCAATGAGAATCAACCTAAGGTGTTAAGTACACCTGTCAGGCACAGCACCTGTATGCTATGATTAAGGCTTCACAGCCGAAATGCGTAAGCCCTGGTGCTGCGCCTGCAAACGTGTCTTTTTGTTTCTCCATGATTTTGTTATTTTAAAGAAGTATTAATAAATTTGTTTATTTTATCGGAGCATCCAGTACTCTTTCTTCTTGATGTTCATTGCTCCAGACCCACTGGTTTGCTGCCGAATCTGAGTTTCTCCAGTCCCTCTTTGCAACTGCCCTGCCCCCCCTTCCTCAAAGTTGCCGCTGCTGCAGACTTACCTGCGGATCTACCTGCTGTGCTGGACACCATCGGATTTCTTATCCCTCCCATATACTCACACGGAGGTGGATATAGAGGTGAATGCCGATTTGGATGTTGCTACCCCTTGGAGGTCTGCACGATTTCGGAGCCAGCTTTAACTGCACAGCGACCTCACTACACACTGCTCAGCACGAGTCAGCCGACAGTCTTTCGTCCTTGTGAGCTGAGGAACCATTGTTTGTATGTTCTTGTGAGTATTGCTCTTTATGTCTCACTATGGGTGCATTGTCTAGGGCTGGTGTGTATGTCTGTTTATTTTTGAGTATGCCTGTAGGAATGGATGGCATGTTTTGAGCAATGGGGATGTCGCTAATTGTAGGAGGGGCAGCAGAAGACGTAGCGAGTTTATTACCCTCATCTGAGGAGCCGTCATTATCGCTACTTGAGAAAGAAACATTTCTGGAATTGGATCTATGTCTTCTACGTCCTCTGTTGCCCCTCCGTGTACCTGAGGGAAATTGATTGCGTCTGTATTCTCCCCTTTGCTTGCGATTCCAAATATATACAGAGTCACTCTGATAATCAGAGCGATCTCTTAGGAATTTGGAATGCTTGTTTTCCATTATTAGGCTTTTGCCTCTTGCTACCATGCCCCTAAGAATAGAATCAAATTTGACAAATTGAGGGTCTAAAATACGTTTGTCCATTTCGACTTGTAAGTCCATGATCTCTTTTTTGATAGTATCCAGTTGTTTGGATTTATAGCTTCTTAGCATCAACATCAGTCGGGAAGAGCATTCGGAAAGGACCTCGTTCCAATTTTTTACGAATTCCTTGTCGCTGGTATCCACATCAAAGGAAGGAAATTTATAGACTCTCAGTCCTCTGGGTATCATGCCTTCTTGCATATATTTGTCGAAGGCCCATACGTCCCATGGCACTTTACACTCTTTTAGGAGTAAGGACTCCATTAATTCAAAAAGAGAACTGAGTGAGAGGACCTCCTTGCTGTCTGAAAAAATCTGTTCGTAATCAGACTGATGATTACTCCTGGCTGTTGCAGGCATTAGTGAGAAGAAGTCTCTGTTTGTATTTGCTTGACTGGTATTAGACAGTTGGTTCTCCATGTTAATAAAGTGATAGAGATCTCAAAACAGTCCCAAGTGTGAAAACACTACACCTGCTGTATCCTAAAGGTACCTCCAGTAGTACCTGAGAGAACAAGATATATGCAAGAAAAGATAACAGACAGGTAGGTCACACTAGTTGAGTATATATAGCAATGTTCGTTGCACAATGTAACTGCCCTAGAGCCCCAATACAGCAAATGAATAAAGTCACTAATAAACACACTCTCAAGTAAGCAGGTATCAGCGTTGATAAATGTATAGATGTCGTAGGAGACAAAGGGAACGCTGGCGTCCTTTAACCATCTTATCCTAGTCTATGTTCTAATCAATAATTGTATAGACTTTTGCATACATATGGACTTTTACACCATTTATTGCTTATTGTATTATACCAGTTGTGATGTTGTATTTGCTTCTCATATACTATATTCAGTTCTTGACACTTCCAAGCGGGCGGGTTGTTTTTCTTTTTCTTTTAAATTTTCCTTTAACCAATGAGAATCAACCTAAGGTGTTAAGTACACCTGTCAGGCACAGCACCTGTATGCTATGATTAAGGCTTCACAGCCGAAACGCGTAAGCCCTGGTGCTGCGCCTGCAAACGTGTCTTTTTGTTTCTCCATGATTTTGTTATTTTAAAGAAGTATTAATAAATTTGTTTATTTTATCGGAGCATCCAGTACTCTTTCTTCTTGAGTTTGAAGGTTAACACAGATTAATCAGTACTTGCTGAGATTGGCAACAGGATATCAAGCAGTTTGAAGGTTTACACTGAATAAACTGTATTTGCAGAGTTTGGAAACAGGTAAACATGCAGTTAGAAAGTTTCACAGAATAAACAGTACTTGCATTGTTTGGAAACAGGTAATCAGGAAGTTGAAGGTTAACCCAGCATAGTCAGTCCTTGAAGAGATTGGCAACAGAAAAGCAGCAGTTAGATAGATTCCACAACAAATTCCTCACAGAAGCCACAAAGAGGAACAAACGGGCACTGTTGAAACAGGAAGCCCGGAATAAAAGCCTGGTCGTGACATCATCAGGAAGGGGCGGCTCAGACACCTGTCAATCAAGCACACCGAGAGGACTGCAGAGCTTCCCAGCGGCCGAGCGTGACAATAATTGTGTTTTGTCTGTTCACAGTACATTCTCCCAAAATAATTTTGGCTTTCTCAGGTAAGTTTTGGCAAACTCCAATCTGGCTTTTTTATGTTTCTGTGTCAGCAGTGGGGTCTTCCTGGGCTGTAAACTTCTTAACAATGTTGCACACAGAGGGCACAGGAACATTAAGTTCTCTGGAGATGGACTTGTAACCTTGAGATTGTCTATTCTTTTCCACAATTTTTGTTCTCAAATCCTCAGACAAATCTTTGCTTCTCTTTCTCCTCTCAATGCTCAGTGTGGCACACAGCGACACACAACAGAAAGGTTGAGTCAATGTTTCACCATTTTAACTGGTTGCGAGTCTGATTTCTATATTGTTAGCACCTGTTAATTGATACAGGTCAGTTTAATTACAAATTACAGGAGCATCACAAACTTGGAATGCAATTATTTATTAACATTTTGAGAAGGTGCCAATAATTTTGTTCAGTCCATTTTTAGAGTTTTGCGTGGAATGTGTCAGATTTGGCTATTTTTCTCCACTTTTTTGTGTCATATCAATACAAACAAAAGAAATAAACATGAGAATGCCTAAAAATTTGTAATTGCGACAATTTTCTGGATGAAGTTTAAGTAAAATGAACATTTTTGTTAAAGGGACAGTACACCTTAAAAATAATGTTATATAATTCTGCACATAGTGCAGAATTATATAACATTATTTAAGTGCTATAGTTATAAATGCCTTTTTTACCTTTTAATATGTTAAAAATATGGCGCTTTTACAGACCCGCTCTCTTCTGAGTGGGTCTGTTATATTTAGTCAGCGCATCAGGCCAGCTGTATAGTCACAGCCCGGCCCGACCGCGCCATAGCACTAAGTGCAGCTTGCTCCTGTGACAGGAGCGAGCTACACTTAGTCTTATGGCGCGGTCGGGCCAGGCTGTGACTATACAGCTGGCCCGATGCGCTGACTAAATATAACAGACCCGCTCAGCAGAGAGCGGGTCTGTAAAAGCGCCATATTTTTAACATATTAAAAGGTAAAAAAGGCATTTATAACTATAGCACTTAAATAATGTTATATAATTCTGCACTATGTGCAGAATTATATAACATTATTTTTAAGGTTTACTGTCCCTTTAAAGCCTATAAACTACTGACAACATTTCTCCAAAATTTCAAATTAAAATATTGTCATTTATTTGCAGAAAATTACAACTGGTAATGGAGAGCATGCCAAGACCCATGAAAGCTGTGATTGAAAATCAGGGTTATTCCACCAAATATTGATTTCTGAACTCTTGCTGAGTTAAAACAGTAGCATTGTGTTGTTTAAAAATGAATATGAACTTGTTTTCTTTGCAATATTCAAGGTCTTAAAACATTGCATCTTTTTGTGTTAGTTTTTCTGCAAATAAATGCTCTAAATTACAATATATATATTATACAGGTATTTACAAGTTTATTCTACCATTTTGCTGTTAGTAGCAGTGTCTGGAAATTAAGTAGAAAACATAATTTATGCTTACCTGATAAATTCCTTTCTTCTGTTGTGTGATCAGTCCACGGGTCATCATTACTTCTGGGATATAACTCCTCCCCAACAGGAAATGCAAGAGGATTCACCCAGCAGAGCTGCATATAGCTCCTCCCCTCTACGTCACTCCCAGTCATTCGACCAAGAATCAACGAGAAAGGAGAAACCAAGGGTGAAGTGGTGACTGGAGTATAATTTAAAAGATATTTACCTGCCTTAAAAAACAGGGCGGGCCGTGGACTGATCACACAACAGAAGAAAGGAATTTATCAGGTAAGCATAAATTATGTTTTCTTCTGTTATGTGTGATCAGTCCACGGGTCATCATTACTTCTGGGATACCAATACCAAAGCAAAAGTACACGGATGACGGGAGGGATAGGCAGGCTCATTATACAGAAGGAACCACTGCCTGAAGAACCTTTCTCCCAAAAATAGCCTCCGAAGAAGCAAAAGTGTCAAATTTGTAAAATTTGGAAAAAGTATGAAGCGAAGACCAAGTTGCAGCCTTGCAAATCTGTTCAACAGAGGCCTCATTCTTAAAGGCCCAAGTGGAAGCCACAGCTCTAGTAGAATGAGCTGTAATTCTTTCAGGAGGCTGCTGTCCAGCAGTCTCATAGGTTAAACGAATTATGCTACGAAGCCAGAAGGAGAGAGAGGTAGCCGAAGCCTTATGACCTCTCCTCTGACCAGAGTACACGACAAACAGAGAAGACTTTTGTCGAAAATCCTTAGTTGCCCGCAAGTAGAACTTGAGGGCACGAACTACATCCAGATTGTGTAGGAGACGTTCCTTCTTTGAAGAAGGATTCGGGCACAGGGAAGGAACCACGATCTCTTGATTGATGTTCCTGTTAGTGACTACCTTAGGTAAGAACCCAGGTTTAGTACGCAGAACTACCTTATCTGAATGAAAAATCAAATAAGGAGAATCACAATGTAAAGCTGATAACTCAGAGACTCTCCGAGCCGAAGAAATAGCCATTAAAAATAACACTTTCCAAGATAACAACTTTATATCAATGGAATGAAGGGGTTCAAACGGAACTCCTTGTAGAACGTTAAGAACAAGGTTTAAACTCCATGGCGGAGCAACAGTTTTAAACACAGGCTTGATTCTAGCTAAAGCCTGACAAAAGGCCTGGACGTCTGGATTTTCTGACAGACGCCTGTGCAACAAGATGGACAGAGCTGAGATCTGTCCCTTTAATGAACTAGCCGATAAACCCTTTTCTAAACCTTCTTGTAGAAAGGACAATATCCTAGGGATCCTAACCTTACTCCAGGAGTAACCTTTGGATTCGCACCAGTATAGGTATTTACGCCATATCTTATGGTAAATCCTTCTGGTAACAGGCTTCCTAGCCTGTATCAGGGTATCAATAACCGACTCAGAAAAACCACGTTTTGATAAAATCAAGCGTTCAATTTCCAAGCAGTCAGCTTCAGAGAAGTTAGATTTTGATGTTTGAATGGACCCTGTATCAGAAGGTCCTGTCTGAGAGGTAGAGACCAAGGCGGACAGGATGACATGTCCACTAGATCTGCATACCAAGTCCTGCGTGGCCATGCAGGCGCTATTAGAATCACTGATGCTCTCTCCTGTTTGATTTTGGCAATCAATCGAGGAAGCAGCGGGAAGGGTGGAAACACATAAGCCATCCCGAAGTTCCAAGGTGCTGTCAAAGCATCTATCAGAACCGCTCCCGGATCCCTGGATCTGGACCCGTAGCGAGGAAGTTTGGCGTTCTGGCGAGACGCCATGAGATCTATCTCTGGTTTGCCCCAACGTCGAAGTATTTGGGCAAAGACCTCCGGATGAAGTTCCCACTCCCCCGGATGAAAAGTCTGGCGACTCAAGAAATCCGCCTCCCAGTTCTCCACTCCCGGGATGTGGATTGCTGACAGGTGGCAAGAGTGAGACTCTGCCCAGCGAATTATCTTTGATACTTCCATCATTGCTAGGGAGCTTCTTGTCCCTCCTTGATGGTTGATGTAAGCTACAGTCGTGATGTTGTCCGACTGAAACCTGATGAACCCCCGAGTTTTTAACTGGGGCCAAGCCAGAAGGGCATTGAGAACTGCTCTCAATTCCAGAATGTTTATTGGCAGGAGACTTTCCTCCTGATTCCATTGTCCCTGAGCCTTCAGAGAATTCCAGACAGCGCCCCAACCTAGTAGGCTGGCGTCTGTTGTTACAATTGTCCAGTCCGGCCTGCTGAATGGCATCCCCCTGGACAGATGTGGCCGAGAAAGCCACCATAGAAGAGAGTTTCTGGTCTCTTGATCCAGATTCAGAGTAGGGGACAAGTCTGAGTAATCCCCATTCCACTGACTCAGCATGCACAATTGCAGCGGTCTGAGATGTAGACGTGCAAAGGGTACTATGTCCATTGCTGCTACCATTAAGCCGATCACCTCCATGCATTGAGCTACTGACGGGAGTTGAATGGAATGAAGGACACG
This sequence comes from Bombina bombina, assembly GCF_027579735.1. Classification (NCBI taxonomy): domain Eukaryota; kingdom Metazoa; phylum Chordata; class Amphibia; order Anura; family Bombinatoridae; genus Bombina; species Bombina bombina. Next base: position 180,915,611 of record NC_069506.1, on the reverse strand, counting down.
ACATGCATTTAGAAGCTTTGTTAATCTGTCTTCTGTCAGATAAATCTTCATTTCTACAGAATCTATAAGAGTCCCCAAGAATGGAACTCTTGTGAGAGGAAAGAGAGAACTCTTCTTTTCGTTCACTTTCCATCCATGCGACCTTACAAATGCCAGAACTAACTCTGTATGAGACTTGGCAGTTTGAAAGCTTGAAGCTTGTATCAGAATGTCGTCTAGGTACGGAGCTACCGAAATTCCTCGCGGTCTTAGCACCGCCAGAAGGGCACCCAGAACCGTTGTGAAGATTCTTGGAGCCGTAGCCAATCCGAATGGAAGAGCTACAAACTGGTAATGCCTGTCTAAGAAGGCAAACCTTAGATACCGGAAATGATCTTTGTGAATCGGTATGTGAAGGTAAGCATCCTTTAAATCCACTGTGGTCATGTACTGACCCTTTTGGATCATGGGTAAGATTGTCCGAATAGTTTCCATTTTGAACGATGGAACTCTTAGGAATTTGTTTAGGATCTTTAAATCCAAGATTGGCCTGAAAGTTCCCTCTTTTTTGGGAACCACAAACAGGTTTGAGTAAAACCCTTGTCCTTGTTCCGACCGCGGAACCGGATGGATCACTCCCATTAATAACAGATCTTGTACACAGCGTAGAAACGCTTCTTTCTTTATCTGGTTTGTTGACAACCTTGACAGATGAAATCTCCCTCTTGGGGGAGAGAATTTGAAGTCTAGAAGGTATCCCTGAGATATGATCTCTAGCGCCCAGGGATCCTGAACATCTCTTGCCCAAGCCTGGGCGAAGAGAGAGAGTCTGCCCCCCACTAGATCCGGTCCCGGATCGGGGGCCCTCGATTCATGCTGTCTTAGGGGCAGCAGCAGGTTTCCTGGCCTGCTTGCCCTTGTTCCAGGACTGGTTAGGTTTCCAGCCTTGTCTGTAACGAGCAACAGCTCCTTCCTGTTTTGGTGCAGTGGAAGTTGGTGCTGCTCCTGCTTTGAAATTCCGGAAGGGACGAAAATTAGACTGTCTAGCCTTAGCTTTGGCTTTGTCTTGAGGCAGGGCGTGGCCCTTACCTCCTGTAATGTCAGCGATAATTTCTTTCAAACCGGGCCCAAATAAAGTTTGCCCCTTGAAAGGTATATTAAGTAATTTGGACTTAGAAGTTACATCAGCTGACCAGGATTTTAGCCACAGCGCCCTACGTGCCTGAATGGCGAATCCTGAGTTCTTAGCCGTAAGTTTGGTTAAATGTACTACGGCCTCCGAAATGAATGAATTAGCTAGTTTAAGGACTCTAAGCCTGTCCGTAATGTCGTCCAGCGTAGCTGAACTAAGGTTCTCTTCCAGAGACTCAATCCAAAATGCTGCCGCAGCCGTAATCGGCGCGATGCATGCAAGGGGTTGCAATATAAAACCTTGTTGAACAAACATTTTCTTAAGGTAACCCTCTAATTTTTTATCCATTGGATCTGAAAAAGCACAGCTATCCTCCACCGGGATAGTGGTACGCTTAGCTAAAGTAGAGACTGCTCCCTCCACCTTAGGGACCGTTTGCCATAAGTCCCGTGTGGTGGCGTCTATTGGAAACATCTTTCTAAATATTGGAGGGGGTGAGAACGGCACACCGGGTCTATCCCACTCCTTAGTAACAATTTCAGTTAGTCTCTTAGGTATAGGAAAAACGTCAGTACTCGCCGGTACCGCAAAGTATTTATCCAACCTACACAATTTCTCTGGTATTGCAACAGTGTTACAATCATTAAAAGCCGCTAAAACCTCCCCTAGTAATACACGGAGGTTCTCCAATTTAAATTTAAAATTTGAAATATCTGAATCCAATCTGTTTGGATCAGAACCGTCACCCACAGAATGAAGCTCTCCGTCCTCATGCTCTGCAAGCTGTGACGCAGTATCAGACATGGCTCTAGTATTATCAGCGCACTCTGTTCTCACCCCAGAGTGATCACGCTTGCCTCTTAGTTCTGGTAATTTAGCCAAAACTTCAGTCATAACAGTAGCCATATCTTGTAATGTTATCTGTAATGGCCGCCCAGATGTACTAGGCGCCACAATATCACGCACCTCCCGGGCGGGAGATGCAGGTACTGACACGTGAGGCGAGTTAGTCGGCATAACTCTCCCCTCGCTGTTTGGTGAAATTTGTTCAATTTGTACAGATTGGCTTTTATTTAAAGTAGCATCAATACAGTTAGTACATAAATTTCTATTGGGCTCCACCTTGGCATTGGAACAAATGACACAGGTATCTTCCTCTGAATCAGACATGTTTAACACACTAGCAAATAAACTTGCAACTTGGTTACAATCTTATTTAACAAAAACGTACTGTGCCTCAAAGAAGCACTAAACGATTAAATGACAGTTGAAATAATGAACTGAAAGACAGTTATAGCATCAATCCTTGAAAACAACACAACTTTTAGCAAAGGTTTGTTCCCATTAGTAAAGTAACAATAATTAAATTTGAAACATAAAAATTACAGAGCAACGTTTTTAATCACAGTCAATATATAAGTCTCACAGCTCTGCTGAGAGAATCTACCTCCCTCCAAAGAAGTTTGAAGACCCCTGAGTTCTGTTAGAGATGAACCGGATCATGCAGGAAATACAAGGGAAACTGACTGGAAATTTTTGATGCGTAGCAAAGAGCGCCAAAAAACGGCCCCTCCCCCTCACACACAGCAGTGAGAGAGAAACGAAACTGTCACAATTAAAACAAGCAACTGCCAAGTGGAAAAATAATGCCCAAACATTTATTCACTCAGTACCTCAGAAAATGCAAACGATTCTACATTCCAGCAAAAACGTTTAACATAATAAATACCTATTAAAAGGTTTAATGTACTTTTTACAGAGTAATTCCAGTGAAGTACCATCCCCAGAATACTGAAGTGTAGAGTATACATACATGTCATTATAACGGTATGGCAGGATTTTCTCATCAATTCCATTCAGAAAATAAAAACTGCTACATACCTCAATGCAGATTCATCTGCCCGCTGTCCCCTGATCTGAAGCTTTTACCTCCCTCAGATGGCCGAGAAACAGCAATATGATCTTAACTACTCCGGTTAAAATCATAGTAAAAACTCTGGTAGATTCTTCTTCAAACTCTGCCAGAGAGGCAATAACACGCTCCGGTGCTATTGTAAAATAACAAACTTTTGATTGAAGTTATAAAAACTAAGTATAATCACCATAGTCCTCTCACACATCCTATCTAGTCGTTGGGTGCAAGAGAATGACTGGGAGTGACGTAGAGGGGAGGAGCTATATGCAGCTCTGCTGGGTGAATCCTCTTGCATTTCCTGTTGGGGAGGAGTTATATCCCAGAAGTAATGATGACCCGTGGACTGATCACACATAACAGAAGAAATTAAGAATTTTTTTAGCCCACCAAAATTACTCATGGACTTCACAAATTGGGTATTAGTTCCCAGGAGCAATGGCTCGTGGACTCTCACAGACTTTATGAAAAAAAACATAATTTATGCTTACATGCTAAATTAATTTCTTTCACGGTGGTGAGAGTCCACTAGAACTGCCGCATTTTTCAATTTTATGGCGGCAGTTCTAGATTGAACCTAGTTTTCCCTGCTTTTTCCTTACTTACGTTTCAACTTGGCTATACGTTAGACTAGCATACCAGAAAGGTGGTAGGATTTGGGAATCTTTGCCTCTTAGTGGCCAGGAATAGAATTCCCAGAAATAATGGCTTGTGGATTCTTACCACCATGAAATAAATTAATTTATTAGGAAAGAACAATTTTGTTTTTGTAATTTATTACTTAACCCCATTTCATATTAACAGCATCTTATTTGCAGCAGTTTCTTATGTCTCATATTTACAGCATTCTCATGTCTCATATTCACAGCTTTTACTTTTTTTGCAGAACAATTTTGTTACCATTTTAAATGCAGTTAAACAATACCATCTTTAACGAGTATTTTTATTTCAGTATTTATTAGTTCTAAACTATTTTAAAATTATGATTTTTTGTGTGTGCTCTATTGTAATGAATGTATCGCTTTCACATACTTAAAAGCGGAGAACACCCCTTTTGCAAGACTGTTTTTAAGGTAAAAACTGCTTTTATAGAATTAGGACAGGGGCTTCATAGTACAGGCAAGATTTCTTAGAAAATCTCACAAGCTCAGAGAGTTTTAAATAACTGGCCCCAGTGTCACTTATGCCACCATTTAACACAATGTACAGTTTTAGACATTTTCAGACACTTTTACAAAAAATTAAAAATGTAGGTACTGTCCCTTTAAGTTTACCACGGTAGGTTTTAGCACACACCAGAATTCCAGTTCTCAGCAGCAGGCTCTTAAACAATCAATAGGATTAATAGCCCTGTTGGAAGTTATTTTTTAGTTTATGGGCTACTTCTGCTCTGGAGACCTCAAGGGTTCAATTTTTAGCGTGAAAATAGCAAGCCTTTACTCTACTCCTCACTAACTGTGGTCATTTCCAACAGCTGAATTTCTGCTGGACCATAGGAGCGGTGAGCACCCATTATTTAAAGAGCTTGGCCAAATTTCACTATTTATTAACCCTTTATTTTATAAATTTGTAAAAAAATAAATAAATACAATTTAAAAGAAATATATTTCCATTTAAAGAGACAGTGTCCAGTTTTTAAAGGAACAGAAGATGCAGGTACTCAAGGGATATCATAAAAAATCCAATTTATTAGAAAATGTATTAAAAAATACAGCTACAACGCTGTAAGCACATAGGTAAAGCCAGAGGAGGCAGGCAGACAAACAAACACGATCGTCTGACGTGTTTCGCGCCCCCTGCATCTTCTGTTCCTTTGCATTCTGGCTTTTGTGGCTTGATTCCGCCACGCTACGGTACTCCATTTCCTCTGAATAATATAGGCTGACCTTTACACGGATTCACTTCCGCTTTAACCATGCTGTGATTCGGATGCTGCTTGGGCCGATGCCTTCTGTCCTTTTCAGTGTCCAGTTTTTCTAATTCCCCAAGGGACTTCAGTTTTACATTGTGCAAATTATTCTGTGTTGCCATAGGTAGTTAGCGCTTTCAGTCCCTTATACTGTATTTCTGTGTCTCTTTTACTGTATTTCTGTGCAGATATCTACCTGTAGATACTTACCTATGTACAGTATACTATGAAGCAAACTGATGCAGCTTACGCCTCTTTGCTTTGTAAGGATGTTTGCGTGTCCCCCACTCAGTTATGTCACGTATGTGTTGAGTCTATGGGGTAGATTTACCAAGCAGCAGATGCTGCTATCTACCCCCGTACTTTCCGGCTCGCCGGAAATGTAAGTTAAAAAGCATTGGTCATAAGACTGCTGCTCTTTAACTTGTCCTCCACCTCCGAGGTGGCGGACAGCAATCAGCCTGATCGGATACAATCGGGTTAATTGGCACCACCTGCAAGAGGCCAAATGGTCGCGAATGTGCAGGGGGCGGCACTGCACAAGCATTTCACTGTTGCGTATGCTGTCAGTATTTATCGATGTGTAGCGGACATGATCAGCTACAGCGGATCATGTCTGCCCGCACATTGATAAATCTGCCCCCATGTCTTTTACTACACAAGGTCATGCATTGTTCAATGTGCAACAGTTACCACACACCAGGGTTATACCCAGAACGCTCTTATGACCTGTCCCCTAATTTAAAAGAATATATCCACTCCACAATTTCAGAACTGATGTCTATCATACCTCCATCAGTTAAATGCAGACACTTGCAAGGAGAAGAAGTTAATCTTTCAGTCCTTTGGCTCATCTGGGTCTTCTCAGGAGCAACCTGTGTAGGTACCTTGCACTAATCAGGAGTAGAGTGGAATTAGAATCCTCCTCTTCTGAGGAAGATTATTCAGAAACCAAGGATCCCCCCTGTTAATGAAGTAGCAGAGGTGTTCTGTATGTTCAGGTTGAAGCACATGCTCTCTTGCAGGAAGTTTTAATAGCTTTAGAGGATGAAGACCCTACAGCTGCAGAAAAGCAACAAATATGTTAAGCAAATTGATAAATTCTTTAAGACTGCTCTGAAAAACATAAATTATGCTTACCTGATAATTTCATTTCCATCGTTGGGAGGAATCCACTGCTTCATTCATTACTTGTGGGAATACAGAACCTTTGCCACCAGGAGGAGGCAAAGACACCCCAGCCAAAGGCTTAAATACCTCCCCCACTCTCCTCATCCCCCAGTCATTCTGCCAAGGGACCAAGGAACAGTAGGAGAAATATCAGGGTATAAATGGCGCCAGATGAATAATATTAAATTTAGGTCCGCCCCCGGAGAAACGGGCGGGAGCAGTGGACTCTCCTCCCCACGATCGAAATGAAATTATCAGGTAAGCATAATTTATGTTTTCCATCTAAAGGGGAGGAGAGTCCACTGCTTCATTCATGACTTGTGGGAACAAATACCCAAGCTCTAGAGGACACAATGAAAAAAACGGGAGGGTAAAAAAGGACCCTATCCTGAGGGCACCACAGCCTGCAAAACCGTTCTCCCAAAAACTGCTTCTGCCGAAGCAAAAACAACAAATTTGTAAAACTTTGTAAAAAGTATGTAAGGAGGACCAGGTAGTCGCCTTACAAATATGCTCCATAGAAGCCTCGTTCTTAAAGGCCCAAAAATAGGCCACAGCTCTAGTTGAATGAGCCGTAATCCTCAGAGAAGGCTTATGTCCCGCTGTCTCAATGCGAAATGGAGGACACTCCTCAGCCAAAAAGATAAGGAAGTCGAAGAGGCCCTCTGACACTCACCCTTCCCGGGAAGAGAACAACAGAGAACGAAGTTTGCCTAAATTCCTTTGTGGCCTGAAGATAGAACTTCAAGGCACAAACCACATCTAGAATTACGTTGAAAACATTCCTTTGACGAAGAAAAAAGTAGGACATAGGAAGGAACCACAATCTCTTGATTGATGTTGCAAATTGACACAACCTTAGGAAGAAAATTAACTAGGTTCGTAGAACAGCCTTATCAGCATGGAAAGCCAAATAAGATATTCTGCGCACAGAAGCAATAGCCGTAGAAGAGGAACCTTCCAAGACATAATTTAATGTCTCCTTCATGCATAGGCTCCAATGTAGCACGTGCAAAACCCAAAGAACAAGATTTAAACTTCAAGGAGGAGCAATAGATCTAAACACAGGTCTGATCCTAGCAGAGCCTTAACAAGTGACTGCACATCATGAAGCTCAGCAAATCTCCTGTGCAGTAACACAGGGGACTTGCAGAAAAGCCCTTCTCCAGTTCATCCTGGAGAACAAAATAAATAGGTCATCCACACCTTATGACAGATGCGACGAGCAACCAGCTACGAGCTTGAATGAGAGTAAAATAACACTCTCAGAAAACCCTCTCTTGGCTAGGACTAAGCGTTCAATCTCCACGCAGTCAGCCTCAGAGATCTAGACATAGATAAACAAAGAGACCTTGGTCAGCAGATCCCTGCAACAAGGTAACTTCCACGGAGGGGATAACGACATCCTCACTAGTCTGTGAACCATATCCTTCACGGCCAAGACGGAGCAGTCAGTATCACTGACGCCTACTTGATTCGAGCCACTACACTAGGAAGTCGTGGTAACGGCTGGAAAAGATAAATTAGTTTGAACCTCCAAGGCACCGCTAATACATCTGTTAGCTCCGCCTGGGGATCCCTGTAACATGACTCATATCTGGGTAGCTTGGTATTGAGACGACATAAGATCATCCGCTGGCAAATCTCCGTCAACACCCTGGATGGAGAGCCCATTCCCCGGGTGAAAGGATTGTCTGCTGAGGAATCTGCTTCCCAATTGTCCACACCCAGAATGTAGATCGCTGACAGTGAACAATGTGGGTCTCCGCCCACTCCAGAAACCGAGATACTTCCCTCATAGCTAGGGAGCTTCTCGTTCCCCCCGAGACCACCAAGGATATATTGTCTGATTGGATCTGATAAACTGGGATGAGAGGCCAAGCCTCCAGAGCATTGTATATTGCCCGAAGATCCAAAATGCGATTGGGAAGGAACATTTCCTCTTAAGACCATAGATCCAGTGCCTTCCTGGCACCCCAAACAGTCTCCCCATCCTGACAGACTCACAACTGTAGTCACAATCACCCAGGATGGTATTGAGACAGACATACCTTGGGACAAGAGATCCGGACAAAAACACCAAAAACAAAATTTATGCTTACCTGATAAATTTATTTATTTCTTGACACTGTGAGTCCACGGATCATCATAGAAACATAGATATTGACGGCAGATAAGAGCCATAGACCCAGAAAGTCTGCCCGATATTACCTAACAGTATAAACTTATCTAGTTTGTAGGATAGCCTTATGCTTGTCCCATGCATTTTTAAAGTCCCCCACAGTGTTTGTCGCTACTACCTCTTGAGGAAGTTTATTCCATAAATCAATCACTCTTTCTGTAAAGAAGTGTTTTCTCAAATTACTCCTGAATCTACTACCCTTTAGCTTGAGCTCATGACCCCTTGTTCTTGAATTTTCCATTTTATGTAAAATACCCACAGCCTCAATTTTACTAAACCCTTTAATGTACTTGAAAGTTGCTATCATATCACCTCTTTCCCTTCTCTCCTCTAAGCTATACATATTTAGGTCATTGAGCCTGTCCTGGTAAGTTTTATTTTTTAGACCATGTACCATTTTGGTAGCCCTCCTTTGCACAGATTCAAGTTTGTTAATATCCTTCTGAAGATATGGCCTCCAGAACTGCACACAATACTGAAGATGAGGCCTAACTAATGATCTATAAAGTGGCATTAAGAACCTTACTAGTTCTGCTGCAAATACCTCTACCAATACATCCAAGCATTCTGCTAGCCTTACTCACTGCATTACTACATTGTTTACTAAGTTTTAAATCATCTGAAATAATAATTCCCAAGTCCTGTTCCTCATCTGTAACAGTCAGTAAAGTGTCATTGAGTTTGTAATTAACATTTGGATTTTTCTTCCCTAAATGCATTATTTTACACTTTGCTGTGTTAAATTTTAGATCCCAGTCGTTTGTCCAATCCTCCAATTGTTGTATATCACTTCTCATTTTGTCTAACCCCCTGGAACATCCACTCTGTTACAAATTTTTGTATCATCTGCAAACAGACATACTTTCCCCTGTAGCCCTTTGCTGATATCGCAGATAAATATGTTAAACAAAACATCCCCATCATCAATTACTGTTGGAAATATCACTCCTGGCCAGCAGGAGCAGGCAAAGAGCACCACAGCAAAGCTGTTAAGTATCACTTCCCTACCCACAACCCCCAGTCATTCGACAAAGGGAAAGGAGAGAAAGGAAATAACACAAGGTGCAGGGGTGTCTGAAGTTTATATAACAAAGAAAAACTATCTGCAAAAACACAGGGTGGGCCGTGGACTCACTGTGTCAAGAAATAACATAATTTATGCTTACCTGATAAATTCCTTTCTTCTGTTGTGCGATCAGTCCACGGGTCATCATTACTTCTGGGATATAACTCCTCCCCAACAGGAAATGCAAGAGGATTCACCCAGCAGAGCTGATATAGCTCCTCCCCTCTACGTCAGTCCCAGTCATTCGACCAAGAATCAACGAGAAAGGAGTAACCAAGGGTGAAGTGGTGACTGGAGTATAATTTAAAAAATATTTACCTGCCTTAAAAAACAGGGCGGGCCGTGGACTGATCGCACAACAGAAGAAAGGAATTTATCAGGTAAGCATAAATTATGTTTTCTTCTGTTATGTGCGATCAGTCCACGGGTCATCATTACTTCTGGGATACCAATACCAAAGCAAAAGTACACGGATGACGGGAGGGATAGGCAGGCTCATTATATAGAAGGAACCACTGCCTGAAGAACCTTTCTCCCAAAAATAGCCTCCGAAGAAGCAAAAGTGTCAAATTTGTAAAATTTGGAAAAAGTATGAAGCGAAGACCAAGTTGCAGCCTTGCAAATCTGTTCAACAGAGGCCTCATTCTTAAAGGCCCAAGTGGAAGCCACAGCTCTAGTGGAGTGAGCTGTAATTCTTTCAGGAGGCTGCTGTCCAGCAGTCTCATAGGCTAAACGTATTATGCTACGAAGCCAGAAAGAGAGAGAGGTAGCAGAAGCTTTTTGACCTCTCCTCTGTCCAGAATAAACGACAAACAAGGAAGAAGTTTGGCGAAAATTTTTAGTTGCCTGCAAGTAGAACTTGAGGGCACGAACTACATCCAGATTGTGTAGAAGACGCTCCTTCTTTGAAGAAGGATTTGGACACAAGGATGGAACAACAATCTCTTGATTGATATTCCTGTTAGTAACTACCTTAGGTAAGAACCCAGGTTTAGTACGCAGAACTACCTTGTCTGAGTGAAAGATCAGATAAGGAGAATCACAATGTAGGGCTGATAACTCAGAGACTCTTCGAGCCGAGGAAATAGCCATTAAAAATAGAACTTTCCACGATAACAATTTTATATCAATGGAATGAAGGGGTTCAAATGGAACACCTTGTAAAACGTTAAGAACTAAGTTTAAACTCCATGGCGGAGCAACGGCTTTAAACACAGGCTTGATCCTAGCTAAAGCTTGACAAAAAGCCTGGACGTCTGGATTTTCTGACAGACGCCTGTGCAACAAGATGGACAGAGCTGAAATCTGTCCCTTTAATGAACTAGCCGATAAACCCTTTTCTAGACCTTCTTGTAGAAAGGACAATATCCTAGGGATCCTAACCTTACTCCAGGAGTAACGTTTGGATTCGCACCAGTATAGGTATTTGCGCCATATTTTATGGTAAATCTTTCTGGTAACAGGCTTCCTAGCCTGGATCAGGGTATCAATAACCGACTCAGAAAAACCACGCTTTGATAAAATCAAGCGTTCAATTTCCAAGCAGTCAGTTTCAGAGAAGTTAGATTTTGATGTTTGAATGGACCCTGTATCAGAAGGTCCTGTCTCAGAGGTAGAGACCAAGGCGGACAGGATGACATGTCCACTAGATCTGCATACCAAGTCCTGCGTGGCCATGCAGGCGCTATTAGAATCACAGATGCTCTCTCTTGTTTGATTTTCGCAATCAATCGAGGAAGCAGCGGGAAGGGTGGAAACACATAAGCCATCCCGAAGTTCCAAGGTGCTGTCAAAGCATCTATCAGAACCGCTTCCGGATCCCTGGATCTGGACCCGTAGTGAGGAAGTTTGGCGTTCTGGCGAGACGCCATGAGATCTATCTCTGGTTTGCCCCAACGTCGAAGTATTTGGGCAAAAATCTCCGGATGAAGTTCCCACTCTCCCGGATGAAAAGTCTGGCGACTCAAGAAATCCGCCTCCCAGTTTTCCACTCCCGGGATGTGGATTGCTGACAGGTGGCAAGAGTGAGACTCTGCCCAGCGAATTATCTTTGATACTTCCATCATTGCTAGGGAGCTTCTTGTCCCTCCCTGATGGTTGATGTAAGCTACAGTCGTGATATTGTCCGACTGAAACCTGATGAACCCCTGAGTTGTTAATTGGGGCCAAGCTAGAAGGGCATTGAGAACTGCCCTCAATTCCAGAATGTTTATTGGAAGGAGACTCTCCTCCTGATTCCATAATCCCTGAGTCTTCAGAGAATTCCAGACAGCGCCCCAACCTAGTAGGCTGGCGTCTGTTGTTACGATTGTCCAGTCTGGCCTGCTGAATGGCATCCCCCTGGACAGGTGTGGCCGATAAAGCCACCATAGAAGAGAATTTCTGGTCTCTTGATTCAGATTCAGGGTAGGGGACAAATCTGAGTAATCCCCATTCCACTGACTTAGCATGCACAATTGCAGCGGTCTGAGGTGTAGGCGTGCAAAAGGTACTATGTCCATTGCAGCTACCATTAAGCCGATCACCTCCATGCATTGAGCCACTGACGGGTGTTGAATGGAATGAAGGACACGGCATGCATCCTGAAGCCTTGTTAACCTGTCTTCTGTCAGGTAAATCTTCATTTCTACAGAATCTATAAGAGTCCCCAAGAATGGAACTCTTGTGAGAGGAAAAAGAGAACTTTTCTTTTCGTTCACTTTCCATCCATGCGACCTTAGAAATGCCAGAACTAACTCTGTATGAGACTTGGCAGTTTGAAAGCTTGAAGCTTGTATTAGAATGTCGTCTAGGTACGGAGCTACCGAAATCCCTCGCGGTCTTAGTACCGCCAGAAGGGCGCCCAGAACCTTTGTGAAGATTCTTGGGGCCGTAGCCAATCCGAATGGAAGAGCTACAAACTGGTAGTGCCTGTCTAGGAAGGCAAACCGTAGATACCGTTGATGATCTTTGTGAATCGGTATGTGAAGGTAAGCATCTTTTAAATCCACTGTGGTCATGTACTGACCCTTTTGGATCATAGGTAAGATTGTCCGAATAGTTTCCATTTTGAACGATGGAACTCTTAGGAATTTGTTTAGAATCTTTAAATCTAAGATTGGCCTGAAAGTTCCCTCTTTTTTGGGAACCACAAACAGGTTTGAGTAGAACCCTTGTCCTTGTTCCGACCGCGGAACTGGATGGATCACTCCCATTAATAACAGATCTTGTACACAGCGTAGAAACGCTTCTTTCTTTATCTGGTTTGTTGACAACCTTGACAGATGAAATCTCCCTTTTGGGGGAGATAATTTGAAGTCTAGAAGGTATCCCTGAGATATGATCTCCAGCGCCCAGGGATCCTGAACATCTCTTGCCCAGGCCTGAGCGAAGAGAGAAAGTCTGCCCCCCACTAGATCCGGTCCCGGATCGGGGGCTCTCGGTTCATGCTGTCTTTGGGGCAGCAGCAGGTTTCCTGGTCTGTTTGCCCTTATTCCAGGACTGGTTAGGTTTCCAGCCTTGTCTGTAACGAGCAACAGCTCCTTCCTGTTTTGGTGCAGTGGAGGTTGACGCTGCTCCAGGTTTGAAATTCCGAAAGGAACGAAAATTAGACTGTCTAGCCTTAGCTTTGGCTTTGTCTTGAGGTAGGGCGTGGCCCTTACCTCCTGTAATGTCAGCGATAATTTCTTTCAACCCGGGCCCAAATAAAGACTGCCCCTTGAAAGGTATATTAAGTAATTTAGACTTAGAAGTAACATCAGCTGACCAGGATTTTAGCCACAGTGCTCTACGTGCCTGTATGGCGAATCCAGAGTTCTTAGCCGTAAGTTTAGTTAAATGTACTACGGCCTCCGAAATGAATGAATTGGCTAGTTTAAGGACTCTAAGCCTGTCCATAATGTCGTCTAGCGTAGACGAACTAAGGTTCTCTTCCAGAGACTCAATCCAAAATGCTGCCGCAGCCGTAATCGGCGCGATACATGCAAGGGGTTGCAATATAAAACCTTGTTGAACAAACATTTTCTTAAGGTAACCCTCTAATTTTTTATCCATTGGATCTGAAAAAGCACAGCTATCCTCCACCGGGATAGTGGTACGCTTAGCTAAAGTAGAAACTGCTCCCTCCACCTTAGGGACCGTTTGCCATAAGTCCCGAGTAGTGGCGTCTATTGGAAACATCTTTCTAAATATTGGAGGGGGTGAGAACGGCACACCGGGTCTATCCCACTCCTTAGTAACAATTTCAGTTAATCTCTTAGGTATAGGAAAAACGTCAGTACTCGCCGGTACCGCAAAGTATTTATCCAACCTACACATTTTCTCTGGTATTGCAACGGTGTTACAATCATTGAGAGCTGCTAAGACCTCCCCTAGTAATGCACGGAGGTTCTCCAATTTAAATTTAAAATTTGAAATATCTGAATCCAATCTGTTTGGATCAGAACCGTCACCCACAGAATGAAGCTCTCCGTCCTCATGCTCTGCAAGCTGTGACGCAGTATCAGACATGGCCCTAGTATTGTCAGCGCACTCTGTTCTCACCCCAGAGTGATCACGCTTGCCTCTTAGTTCTGGTAATTTAGACAAAACTTCAGTCATAACAGTAGCCATATCATGTAATGTTATCTGTAATGGCCGCCCAGATGTATTAGGCGCCATAATATCACTCACCTCCCGGGCGGGAGATGCAGGTACTGCCGCGTGAGGCGAGTTAGTCGGCATAACTCTTCCCTCGCAGTTTGGTGAAATTTGTTCACATTGTACAAATTGACTTTTATTTAAAGTAGCATCAATACAGTTAGTACATAAATTTCTATTGGGCTCCACCTTGGCATTGGAACAAATGACACAGATATTCTCTGAGTCAGACATGTTTAACACACTAGCAATAACTTGCAACCTGGTTATAATCTTTTTTAGCAAAAACGTACTGTGCCTCAAAGAGGTACTTTAACGATTAAATGACAGTTGAGATAATGAACTGAAACAGTTATAGCATCAAGTTTAAAATAACACAACTTTTAGCAAAGGTTTGTTCCCATTAGTAAATAACTAAATTTGACATAAAAAATTATAGAGTAACGTTTTTATTCACAGTCAATAAAAATTCTCACAGCTCTGCTGAGAGAATGTACCTCCCTTCAAAGAAGTTTGAAGACCCCTGAGATCTGTCAGTGAACCGGATCATGCAGGAAATATAATAGTAGCTGACTGGAATTTTTTGATGCGTAGCAAAAGAGCGCCAAAACGGCCCCTCCCTCTCACACACAGCAGTGAGGAGAAACGAAACTGTCACAATTTAAAGCAGACAACTGCCAAGTGGAAAATAATGCCCAAACATTTATTTACTCAGTACCTCAGCAATGTAAACGATTCTACATTCCAGCAAAAACGTTTAACATGACAATATTTATTAAAAGGATTAGTGACCTTTAACAGAGTAGTTCCGGTGAAAAACCATTCCCAGAATACTGAAGTGTATACATACATGTCATTATAACGGTATAGCAGGATTTTTTCATCAATTCCATTCAGAAAATAAAAACTGCTACATACCTCAATGCAGATTCATCTGCCCGCTGTCCCCTGATCTGAAGCCTTTACCTCCCTCAGATGGCCGAGAACAGCAATATGATCTTAACTACTCCGGTTAAAATCATAGTAATAAACTCTGGTAGATTCTTCTTCAAACTCTGCCAGAGAAGTAATAACACGCTCCGGTGCTATTGTAAAATAACAAACTTTTGATTGAAGTCATAAAAACTAAGTATAATCACCATAGTCCTCTCACACATCCTATCTAGTCGTTGGGTGCAAGAGAATGACTGGGACTGACGTAGAGGGGAGGAGCTATATCAGCTCTGCTGGGTGAATCCTCTTGCATTTCCTGTTGGGGAGGAGTTATATCCCAGAAGTAATGATGACCCGTGGACTGATCGCACATAACAGAAGAAAAATAAATTTATCAGGTAAGCATAAATGTTGTTTTCTTTCTAATGACACGGTGAGTCCACGGATCATCATCAATTACTGTTTGGAATCAATACCCAAGCTAGAGGACACAGATGATAAGGGAGGGACAAGACAGGTAACCTAAACAGAGGGCACCACTGCTAGAAGAACCTTTCTCCCAAAAGCAGCCTCTTAGCTGAGGCAAACAATCAAATTTAAAACATTAGGAAACATTTAAGCAGAAAGAACCAAGTTGTAGTTATGCAAATCTGATCAACAGAAGCTTCATTATTTAAAACCCAAGAAGCAGATACAGCCCTAGAGAAAAGAGCTGTAATTATCTCAAGAGGCTGCTGTCCAGTAGTCTCATAATCAAATGAATCACACAACCAAAAGGAAAGAGAAGTTGTCCCAGAAAAACAAACATCCAAACAGAAAACTGGCAAAAATCCTTAGTTGCCTGTAGAAAGAAATTAAGAACAAGCACAATATTCAAGTTGCCATCAACGTTCCTTATGGTAAGAAGGATTGTGACATAGACAAGGAACAACAATCTCCTTCATAATATTCCCATCCGACATAAGTTAGGAAGAAAACCTAACTTAATACGGAGAACCACCATATCTGCAGAAAGATAAGATAAGGCGAAACACACTGCAGGCTGAAAGTTCCGAGATTCTCCGAGCAGCAAAGATAATCTCCCGAGATAACACTTAATATCTACAGAATGTGCCACAAACCCTAAAAACAAGGTTAATGCTCCAAGGGGGAGCAACCAACATTAAGGACAGGCATGATTCTGGCCAGGCCTGATACAAGATTGCATATCTTGCACATCCGCCAGACGCTTAAGTAGCCAAAAAGACAAAGCAGAATCTGACCCCTCAGTGTACTGACTGCCTCCAGACATCCTAGAGACCGGACCGATTTCTAAGATCCTGACTTCACTCCAAGAGAACCCTTGGATACACACCAATAAAGAAAAATACGCCATATTCTATGGCAATTCTTCCATAAACAGGAAGGCAAGCCTGAGTCATGGTCTCAATGACTGACTCGGAATCCCACTCTAACACAAAACCAAGTGTTCAAACTTCAATTAGGCAGCATCAGGGAAACTAGATGAAAAAAGGGACCCTGACCCAGAAGGTCTTCCTCAGGTGCAGTCCCCAAAGAGAAGATACAATGTTACCCATAGGTCTGCATACCAGATCATGCGGGGTCACGTAGTGGCTATGGAAATCCCCGCCACTCTCTCCTGTTGAATACGAGCAATGACTCGCGGAGGGTAGAAAACGGAGAAAAAACAGGTATGCCAGACTAAATCCAAGAAAAAACGCCAGAACATAAATCAAGGTGGTCAGTGGATCACTTGACTGTGTACCGTACCTTGGAAACTTGGCGTTCTGCCGAAACATCCTCAGAGGTCACTCCGGACCCCCCATTTGAAGATTTACCTAGAAACCACCTCTGGAAGAAGAACCCACTCCCCAGGAAGAATAATTAACTGTTCAGAATCCAATTGCCCACCCCTGGACGACAGACATCAATTGTGAGCTTCCGCCCACTGGACAATCCAAGTCACCTTCAATATGGCTAAGGAACCTCAATTTCCTCCCTGATGGATGATATAAACCAAGAGGTGATATAGTCCGACTGGAACCAAGCTAAGAACGACTGATGCCAAGAAGCCAAGCTATCAGAGCATTGAAAATCGCTCTCTACTGCAAATGTTAAAGAGAAGAGCAGACACTCCCGAGTCCATTATTTTAATAAGACCCAGATCGCATACCAGCCCAGCAGGCTGGCATCCGTGGATACATCACCCAGGAATATCTCCAGAAGCACGCGCCCTGAGATAGATATTCCTAAAAAACTACTACTGTAAAGAGACTCTTGTCGACTGATATATATCTATTGTTTGAGACAGATCAGAATGTCTTCCATCTTATAAAAAATAGCAAAATGAATAAAGTCCATGGAAACCATAAGACCAATGCCCTCCTATATTGATTTACTTAAAAAGGAAGTAAATGCAGCTGCAGATAGATCCTAACTCCCAACCTACTGGTTGTAAAAGGCTAAGCCATCTACCGGACAACTAGAGCTTGCTGTAGGCTGGACATTAGACTGCAGAGAGAGGAAAAGGAATAAATCCTTGACTTTGACCTCTATCAGAAACTTTTTCTAAATACAGAGTCTTAAAAGTCCACCCATGAAGATGGAACGCGGAAGACATCTCCAGGTTCATTTCCCATCCATGGGAAAATAGATTGGACAAAATCTCTTGAAAAAGAGATAGTTCAAAAGAAGGATGACACCTGAACCATCTATAGTCCAGAAGATGTACTACCCCAGGACCTAAAGGTCTTTCTTGGCTGCTGAATCCATAAACTACCAAAGATCCCGAAACATGGGAACAATAAACACACATCCCTCCGGTCTATGTTCTTACGGACAGACCCAGAACCAAAAGAGAATGGATATTATTTAGAAGGTCAGCACCAGATATACTTGAAATAAAGACCCAGTTCTCATTCCCAGACAGGGGCTGGAACTCTCCCCAGGAAAGAACATCCTGAACCCTGTTTCAAGGAAGAGTCTCATCGTACCTGAATCGCAGATACTCTAGAAAGAGAAATCTGCCTCCGTGAAAAAATCTGAGACTGGTCTAAAAGACATGACCCCTGATGAAAGAAGAAAAAGGAAAACATTCCTTTAGTCTTTTGTGATAGCAAAAATTCTTTTCACCCGCAAGTCAGAGGACAATACCGTCAGACCAGGTCCAAACAAGGACTCATTCTTAAAAAGGGAAATGCCAGAAGCGTGAATTTGGAGGAATCCTAAAAATTGAATATGCCACAGCAGAACTATAAGGCCTAGACTATACAACTAAGCCACAAGTAGGCTTTTCAGTTGAACAGCTGTAATGCCCGGGGACAGCACTTCCCCCTTATCCAAGACTAACTGGGAATCCCAGAGGACTTGGGCTGCTCCTACTTGGAGGATAAAGGGGGAGACTCCTGCACTACAAAGGAATGAAAAAGAAGCAACAGAAAAAAATTATCGGCCTAACAGCCTTTCTAACATTGATCTCCTCATGGAGTCCACCAAAATGGAATCCGACAAGACGTTGCACCAAAAGGACAGACTTGTCAATAAAAAAATCGGAAACGTACAGCTATCCTAAATAAGGATTGAAGTTCTCTTAACCAGAATATCAATGGCCTCTACTACCTTAAGCACCATGATATTTAAAGGAGACAGGTTATTATGGACAGGATAAGGGGAAAAGGAATCCCTGACTTCTCCCATACCTGAGGAAATTTTCCTAGCAGGGTCGAGAACAGGAAAAAATGTTTAACAAATGAATCCTAGTAAATAAAAATTCACTAGATTCTTGAGGATTGACGACGACAGGATAGTCGAAGTTTTCCAAGTAGCCGACCCTTCCAAAATACAAGGGAAATCAGGCTTGAATCTGAAGAGAACAACTTCAGTACCAGATGAAGGCATTACACTGTCCAAAGCCGAGGGTTAACCCTCAAATGCTACCAACTATCCTGCTTATAAAAACTACAGAATGCGAAGTAGCAAATGGCGCAGACACATTGTTATCTGATTCCTTAAAGAACCTCTTGCAATTTCCCTTTAAGATAGAAAATACAGATAAAGCCACAGATGCCAAACGCCACCTGGGCAGACAATTCTGCAAGCAAATAACTCCTCCAGGAGATGTAGAGGAACCGCAGAGCACTGCATGTGACGCCATAAACAAGGCTCGGGACGATAGGAGAAAACTGTTGTTTAGCCTAAACAGCATCATCCAGGGAGGCATGAGGCTAAAAAATATTTTTAGAATCTTAAAAAAAATAAAAATATTTAAAATATTTAACATGACACTGTCACTTTAAGAATCCTAAAAAGGATTTTTAGAAATTAGAATTTTTTATATTTAAAATATTTAACATGACACTGTCACTTTAAGAATTATAGGGACTTAATTAAATAGATAAATTAAAGTAATAGATTTAAGGACAGACCTCTGTTTCATTCTGTAGCAATAAAAACAGAATTTATGTTTACCTGATAAATTACTTTCTCCAACGGTGTGTCCGGTCCACGGCGTCATCCTTACTTGTGGGATATTCTCTTCCCCAACAGGAAATGGCAAAGAGCCCAGCAAAGCTGGTCACATGATCCCTCCTAGGCTCCGCCTACCCCAGTCATTCGACCGACGTTAGGGAGGAATATTTGCATAGGAGAAACCATATGGTACCGTGGTGACTGTAGTTAAAGAAAATAAATTATCAGACCTGATTAAAAAAAAACCAGGGCGGGCCGTGGACCGGACACACCGTTGGAGAAAGTAATTTATCAGGTAAACATAAATTCTGTTTTCTCCAACATAGGTGTGTCCGGTCCACGGCGTCATCCTTACTTGTGGGAACCAATACCAAAGCTTTAGGACACGGATGAAGGGAGGGAGCAAATCAGGTCACCTAAATGGAAGGCACCACGGCTTGCAAAACCTTTCTCCCAAAAATAGCCTCAGAAGAAGCAAAAGTATCAAACTTGTAAAATTTGGTAAAAGTGTGCAGTGAAGACCAAGTCGCTGCCCTACATATCTGATCAACAGAAGCCTCGTTCTTGAAGGCCCATGTGGAAGCCACAGCCCTAGTGGAATGAGCTGTGATTCTTTCGGGAGGCTGCCGTCCGGCAGTCTCGTAAGCCAATCTGATGATGCTTTTAATCCAAAAAGAGAGAGAGGTAGAAGTTGCTTTTTGACCTCTCCTTTTACCGGAATAAACAACAAACAAGGAAGATGTTTGTCTAAAATCCTTTGTAGCATCTAAATAGAATTTTAGAGCGCGAACAACATCCAAATTGTGCAACAAACGTTCCTTCTTTGAAACTGGTTTCGGACACAGAGAAGGTACGATAATCTCCTGGTTAATGTTTTTGTTAGAAACAACTTTTGGAAGAAAACCAGGTTTAGTACGTAAAACCACCTTATCTGCATGGAACACCAGATAAGGAGGAGAACACTGCAGAGCAGATAATTCTGAAACTCTTCTAGCAGAAGAAATTGCAACTAAAAACAAAACTTTCCAAGATAATAACTTAATATCAACGGAATGCAAGGGTTCAAACGGAACCCCCTGAAGAACTGAAAGAACCAAATTGAGACTCCAAGGAGGAGTCAAAGGTTTGTTAACAGGCTTAATTCTAACCAGAGCCTGAACAAAGGCTTGAACATCTGGCACAGCGGCCAGCTTTTTGTGAAGTAACACAGACAAGGCAGAAATCTGTCCCTTCAGGGAACTTGCAGATAATCCTTTTTCCAATCCTTCTTGAAGGAAGGATAGAATCCTAGGAATCTTAACCTTGTCCCAAGGGAATCCTTTAGATTCACACCAACAGATATATTTTTTCCAAATTTTGTGGTAAATCTTTCTAGTTACAGGCTTTCTGGCCTGAACAAGAGTATCGATAACAGAATCTGAGAATCCTCGCTTCGATAAGATCAAGCGTTCAATCTCCAAGCAGTCAGCTGGAGTGAAACCAGATTCGGATGTTCGAACGGACCCTGAACAAGAAGGTCTCGTCTCAAAGGTAGCTTCCAAGGAGGAGCCGATGACATATTCACCAGATCTGCGTACCAAGTCCTGCGTGGCCACGCAGGAGCTATCAAGATCACCGACGCCCTCTCCTGATTGATCCTGGCTACCAGCCTGGGGATGAGAGGAAACGGCGGGAACACATAAGCTAGTTTGAAGGTCCAAGGTGCTACTAGTGCATCCACTAGAGCCGCCTTGGGATCCCTGGATCTGGACCCGTAGCAAGGAACTTTGAAGTTCTGACGAGAGGCCATCAGATCCATGTCTGGAATGCCCCACAGCTGAGTGACTTGGGCAAAGATTTCCGGATGGAGTCCCCACTCCCCCGGATGCAATGTCTGACGACTCAGAAAATCCGCTTCCCAATTTTCCACTCCTGGGATGTGGATAGCAGACAGGTGGCAGGAGTGAGACTCCGCCCATAGAATGATTTTGGTCACTTCTTCCATTGCCAGGGAACTCCTTGTTCCCCCCTGATGGTTGATGTACGCAACAGTTGTCATGTTGTCTGATTGAAACCGTATGAACTTGGCCCTCGCTAGCTGAGGCCAAGCCTTGAGAGCATTGAATATCGCTCTCAGTTCCAGAATATTTATCGGTAGAAGAGATTCTTCCCGAGACCAAAGACCCTGAGCTTTCAGGGATCCCCAGACCGCGCCCCAGCCCATCAGACTGGCGTCGGTCGTGACAATGACCCACTCTGGTCTGCGGAATGTCATCCCTCGTGACAGGTTGTCCAGGGACAGCCACCAACGGAGTGAGTCTCTGGTCCTCTGATTTACTTGTATCTTCGGAGACAAGTCTGTATAGTCCCCATTCCACTGACTGAGCATGCACAGTTGTAATGGTCTTAGATGAATGCGTGCAAAAGGAACTATGTCCATTGCCGCTACCATCAACCCGATCACTTCCATGCACTGAGCTATGGAAGGAAGAGGAACGGAATGAAGTATCCGACAAGAGTCTAGAAGTTTTGTTTTTCTGGCCTCTGTCAGAAAAATCCTCATTTCTAAGGAGTCTATTATTGTTCCCAAGAAGGGAACCCTTG
Organism: Bombina bombina; assembly: GCF_027579735.1. Lineage (NCBI taxonomy): Eukaryota > Metazoa > Chordata > Amphibia > Anura > Bombinatoridae > Bombina > Bombina bombina. The sequence goes on along the minus strand of NC_069506.1, from coordinate 180,893,661 downwards.
TTGACGGAGATAGAGAACTCTTTTCCACGTTCACTTTCCATCCGTGAGATCTGAGAAAGGCCAGGACAATGTCCGTGTGAGCCTTTGCTTGAGGAAGGGACGACGCTTGAATCAGAATGTCGTCCAAGTAAGGTACTACAGCAATGCCCCTTGGTCTTAGCACAGCTAGAAGGGACCCTAGTACCTTTGTGAAAATCCTTGGAGCAGTGGCTAATCCGAAAGGAAGCGCCACGAACTGGTAATGTTTGTCCAGGAATGCGAACCTCAGGAACCGATGATGTTCCTTGTGGATTCCTATGTAGATACGCATCCTTTAAATCCACCGTGGTCATGAATTGACCTTCCTGGATGGAAGGAAGAATAGTTCGAATGGTTTCCATCTTGAACGATGGAACCTTGAGAAACTTGTTTAAGATCTTGAGATCTAAGATTGGTCTGAACGTTCCCTCTTTTTTGGGAACTATAAACAGATTGGAGTAGAACCCCATCCCTTGTTCTCTTAATGGAACGGGATGAATCACTCCCATTTTTAACAGGTCTTCTACACAATGTAAGAATGCCTGTCTTTTTATGTGGTCTGAAGACAACTGAGACCTGTGGAACCTCCCCCTTGGGGGAAGTCCCTTGAATTCCAGAAGATAACCTTGGGAGACTATTTCTAGCGCCCAAGGATCCAGAACATCTCTTGCCCAAGCCTGAGCGAAGAGAGAGAGTCTGCCCCCCACCAGATCCGGTCCTGGATCGGGGGCCAACATTTCATGCTGTCTTGGGAGCAGTGGCAGGTTTCTTGGCCTGCTTTCCCTTGTTCCAGCCTTGCATTGGTCTCCAAGCTGGCTTGGCTTGAGAAGTATTACCCTCTTGCTTAGAGGACGTAGCACTTTGGGCTGGTCCGTTTCTACGAAAGGGACGAAAATTAGGTTTATTTTTTGCCTTGAAAGGCCGATCCTGAGGAAGGGCGTGGCCCTTACCCCCAGTGATATCCGAGATAATCTCTTTCAAGTCAGGGCCAAACAGCGTTTTCCCCTTGAAAGGAATGTTAAGTAGCTTGTTCTTGGAAGACGCATCAGCCGACCAAGATTTCAACCAAAGCGCTCTGCGCGCCACAATAGCAAACCCAGAATTCTTAGCCGCTAACCTAGCCAATTGCAAAGTGGCGTCTAGGGTGAAAGAATTAGCCAATTTGAGAGCATTGATTCTGTCCATAATCTCCTCATAAGGAGGAGAATCACTGTCGACCGCCTTTATCAGCTCATCGAACCAGAAACATGCGGCTGTAGCGACAGGGACAATGCATGAAATTGGTTGTAGAAGGTAACCCTGCTGAACAAACATCTTTTTAAGCAAACCTTCTAATTTTTTATCCATAGGATCTTTGAAAGCACAACTATCCTCTATGGGTATAGTGGTGCGTTTGTTTAAAGTGGAAACCGCTCCCTCGACCTTGGGGACTGTCTGCCATAAGTCCTTTCTGGGGTCGACCATAGGAAACAATTTTTTAAATATGGGGGGAGGGACGAAAGGAATACCGGGCCTTTCCCATTCTTTATTAACAATGTCCGCCACCCGCTTGGGTATAGGAAAAGCTTCTGGGAGCCCCGGCACCTCTAGGAACTTGTCCATTTTACATAGTTTCTCTGGGATGACCAACTTGTCACAATCATCCAGAGTGGATAATACCTCCTTAAGCAGAATGCGGAGATGTTCCAACTTAAATTTAAATGCAATCACATCAGGTTCCCTGAATCAGTAATTTCTCCCTCAGACAAAACCTCCCTGGCCCCATCAGACTGAGTTAGGGGCCCTTCAGAAATATTAATATCAGCGTCGTCATGCTCTTCAGTATCTAAAACAGAGCAGTCGCGCTTACGCTGATAAGTGTTCATTTTGGCTAAAATGTTTTTGACAGAATTATCCATTACAGCCGTTAATTGTTGCATAGTAAGGAGTATTGGCGCGCTAGATGTACTAGGGGCCTCCTGAGTGGGCAAGACTCGTGTAGACGAAGGAGGGAATGATGCAGTACCATGCTTACTCCCCTCACTTGAGGAATCATCTTGGGCATCATTGTCATTGTCACATAAATCACATTTATTTAAATGAATAGGAATTCTGGCTTCCCCACATTCAGAACACAGTCTATCTGGTAGTTCAGACATGTTAAACAGGCATAAACTTGATAACAATTACAAAAAACGTTTTAAAATAAAACCGTTACTGTCACTTTAAATTTTAAACTGAACACACTTTATTACTGCAAATGCGAAAAAACATGAAGGAATTGTTCAAAATTCACCAAATTTTCACCACAGTGTCTTAAAGCCTTAAAAGTATTGCACACCAAATTTGGAAGCTTTAACCCTTAAAATAACGGAACCGGAGCCGTTTTGAACTTTAACCCCTTTACAGTCCCTGGTATCTGCTTTGCTGAGACCCAACCAAGCCCCAAGGGGAATACGATACCAAATGACGCCTTCAGAAAGTCTTTTCTAAGTATCAGAGCTCCTCTCACATGCGACTGCATGCCATGCCTCTCAAAAACAAGTGCGCAACACCGGCGCGAAAATGAGGCTCTGCCTATGCTTTGGGAAAGCCCCTAAAGAATAAGGTGTCTAAAACAGTGCCTGCCGATATTATTATATCCAAATACCCAGATAAAATGATTCCTCAAGGCTAAATATGTGTTAATAATCAATCGATTTAGCCCAAAAAAAGTCTACAGTCTTAATAAGCCCTTTTTGAAGCCCTTATTTACAATCGTAATAAACATGGCTTACCGGATCCCAGAGGGAAAATGACAGCTTCCAGCATTACATCGTCTTGTTAGAATGTGTCATACCTCAAGCAGCAAGAGACTGCTCACTGTTCCCCCAACTGAAGTTAATTGCTCTCAACAGTCCTGTGTGGAACAGCCATGGATTTTAGTGACGGTTGCTAAAATCATTTTCCTCATACAAACAGAAATCTTCATCTCTTTTCTGTTTCTGAGTAAATAGTACATACCAGCACTATTTCAAAATAACAAACTCTTGATTGAATAATAAAAACTACAGTTAAACACTAAAAAACTCTAAGCCATCTCCGTGGAGATGTTGCCTGTACAACGGCAAAGAGAATGACTGGGGTAGGCGGAGCCTAGGAGGGATCATGTGACCAGCTTTGCTGGGCTCTTTGCCATTTCCTGTTTGGGAAGAGAATATCCCACAAGTAAGGATGACGCCGTGGACCGGACACACCTATGTTGGAGAAAATTAAACTAGTATTTCCTTAGGTGAAGGAAATCTAACCTATACATTGTACTCCTCACTTTATAATGCACAGATGAACATGAAGAAAAATGTCTGCATAATTTCCTTTAGTCCTACTTGAATTACACTAAAATCAGTGAAAATATGTAATTGTGACTTTTTTTGACAAAACTAAAAACAAGGGATAATCTTAAAAATAATCCCTCACACACACAAAAATTCTTCTCCATAGATAGAGGAAAATGATCAATAAGGAGGAAGGCAGCCGGGTCAGAGAAGGAAAACAAGTGCTCAACCTCAAAAATGGCACCATTGTATCTTACTATAAGATACAATGCCCCAATATATAAAAAATTAGCCCAAGGTAGTTAACTCCTTCCTCCTTTTGAAGGAGGATAACAGTCTCTATGTCTATGCATAATGTGCATTCCACTGCCGTAATCATCCCAAAAGGGATATATCCCATTTAAAGCAGAGGGTCTTAACTCCTACAGTGCCAGCCTTCTAGCCCCAGAAGAACAAAAGGCACTTACCTGCATTCTAGTCGTCCAGCAGTCAGACGACTCACAAAGTTTGAGAGGATGCCGCTCCTCACAGAGACCTGTGTAAAAAGAAAGACAGAGTAAGCTTACTCAGGCTTTCTATACCAGGGCAGCAACATGTTAGGAAAACGCAGCAAAGCACACTTTACATGTTCCTAACTGCTTTAAAGCCACCACAGCCCTGCTGAAGAGATTAACGTGGAGTACAGCTAGACCCAAATTGTGATGGAAGGCCAGAGCAATCTTGCCCAGACTTCAAAATAAAAAAATCTTGATAGAAGAATCTTAATCAGGACTCCTAAATACTTCACCTCTTCCTTGCACTAGAAGCAAAGAGAATGACTGGGGGTTGTGGGTAGGGAAGTGATACTTAACAGCTTTGCTTCCTCCTGCTGGCCAGGAGTGATATTCCCAACAGTAATTGATGATGATCCGTGGACTGCAACGTCTCTGGCCTGCCAGAAATAATTTCATGTCTATGTAGACTATTATACATACATTATTCATGTCTATGAAGACTACCCGAGAATTGTACCCTGGTACTTGATACAAGAAAATTCTCTCTAGATTTATCTTCCATCAATGGATCAATAAACTGGAAGTGCTGGTCCAAAGAACGTAAACCTTATGGACTGGGAGTGGTCCTTGAGGATTGGTACGTGAAGGGAGCATCCTTCAGATCTATCGTGGTCATGAACTGCCCCTCTCGAACGAGGGGAAGAATGAACCTATTGTCTCCCTCTTGAAAGAGGGGACATTTAAAAACTTGTTTAAATACTTTAGGTCCCAATCGGACGGAAAATTCCCAAACCTCTCACAGCGATAGGCACCGTGACAATAACTCCTAAGAGGACAGATCCCGCACGCATTCCAGAAGGCATCGCTCCATTCTGGTCAGGAAGACAGAAGAGAGAGGATGAAACTGCCCTTGGATGGCAGAGACTTGAAACCTATCTTGTAACCCTGAGCTATGACCTCCAGGACCCATGGATCCTGCACGTCCCTGGACCAAGCGACTGAAAGAGCGACAGTCTGCCCCCTACACAATCCAGAAGGGGACTTAGACTCGGCGGGCTACTTGCTCTGCTTGGATTTATTCCAGGGCTGAGCCGGCTTCCAAGAGCTCTTGGTTGCTCAGGCTAGCAGAGGACTGCTGACATGGGCTTTATCCAAACGAGAAGAACGAAAATTGTCCCTTGGACTCATTCGTATTCTCATGCGGTAGAAGGGCACCCTTGCCCCCTGCGGTCATGGAGATAATTGAGTCCAGGCCCGGACCAAACAAAATCATTCCCTTAACGGGAAGGAAAAGAAGTCTAGACTTAGAAGTCATATCTGCAGACCATGACTTCAGCCAGAGCCCGATGGGCCTGAACAGAAAAAGCTGAAGCCTTAGCATTCAGGCGAATAATCTGCCTAATAGCATCACAAATAAAAGAATTAGCAACCCTCAAGGCCGTAAATCTTTTCCTGAGTAACGTCGAGGGGACCTCTCCACCCCGAGCAAATCCTATAAGGAGTCATACCCAAAGGTAGTTTCTCCAGCCTTCGGTTGAAACAAATATCCCGTATGTTGAAACAACTTTCTTAACAGAGTTTCCATCCTTTATCCATGGGCTCCTAAAACGAAGAGCTATCCTCAAATGGGATAGTAATACGTTTAGCAAGGGTGAAGATAGCGCCATCCCTTTTAGGGATGGAACCTCACAACTGCACTGAGAGTCCAGGACCGGAAATAAATTGTTAAAGGGAGAAGAGAGGAACAATCCAGTCCCATTCATTCTTAATAATGTTCGCCATCTAACAGGAGCAGGGAAGGGTAAGGTACCACCCTGTCCTCAGACTCCATCCAATTTAGGAATCAAAGGTTCCTCAGGCAATTTGGCCTCTGGAATCACTGAATTCTTTAAGCATTTCATCTTGCTCTTCCTCTCATCTTGCTCTATCAGAATCGTGAAAGAAAAATTGTGGATTTAGTATCCCTTTAAGTATAACCCACTGCTTAGTGTTTTTTTTTTAATTGCAACAATGAAACATGTTTAACATCCCTTTAAGTGTTGTACTCCAGCATAATCCAAAATACCACTGTAAAAGACCTGAAGTAAGCTATTATTATTATTACTTTTAATAATAATATTAATATAGCATTAGTAGCATAGCACAGAACTACATAAATACCAGTACTTGCGCATCATCATCTTAGCACACCCTCGGCTTGAGCGATATTCCTTCAAGGGGCAAGATCACCTATGTGTGTCGCCCGCAAAAGCGGGCAACGCCAGTTTTTACGCGGTTTTGGTATCACATATACGGTACGTATATATTTCACCCGTCGCCTGCAATTTTTACTCCCATAAGCTAACATAGAACCACGTCGCAAATCGGTATCACATATTCAGCGCAAGTACTTCCGCGGCCAAAATGGAGAAATTTTACTCCATTTTCACCTTGCCACACATAGGCAGGCGCAGCAAGCCTTACGCTGAAAATGTGTTAACCCATAATCCGCCGTTCACCCACATCGCAATAAACCTAATAAAACTATTAACCCCTAATCCGCCATTAACCCACAAAGCAATAAACCTAATAAAACTATTAACCCCTAATCCGCCATTAACCCACAACACAATAAACCTAATAAAACTATTAACCCCTAAGCCGCCAAACCCACACAACGCAATAATCTGAATAAATCTATTAACCCCTAATCTGCCAAACCCCCACAAAGTAAATAACTAATTAAATTACTAAACCACCTAACCTAAAACCCCCTAAATTAACTCCAATTACCTAAATTAAAAAATACTAAGTTACAATTAAAATAAAAAAGCTAACATTACTTAAAAATAAAAATTAAATTAATCTAAGATTACAAAAATAATAAACCAAATTATCAAAAGTAAAAAAATTAAACCTAAACCCTATGAAAATATAAAAAGCCCTTAAAATGGCATTGCCCGAAAGTAATCTTAGCTCTTTAAATTCTAATTATCCTTTTCTACTGGATAATTAGAATTTAAATTTTAAACAGTTTTTTCTATTGGCTGATTCAAATCAGCCAATCAGACTTAAATGGTACCCCTATATATTGGGGTACGCACTTCGGGGATTTCAGTGTGCAGTGGTTCAAATCAGCCAATAGGATTTCAGTAGCTCTCATCCTATTGGCTGATTTGAATTTGAAGAATCAAATCAGCCAATAGGAATGCAAGGGATGCTATATTTCAACGCGTTCCTTGAATTCACTATTCAGTGTACGGCAGCGATCCTACGAAGAGGATCCTCCACGCTCCATGGCTCCGCGGTCACTGGTCCTGCTCCACGCTCATCTCCGCTCCACGCTGGCTTGGTCCTAGATGAAGAAGGAAGTGGTCCCCGCTTAGAAGAAGATGTCGGCTGCTTGGAAGAAGACTTCACCGCCTGGAACAGGACTTTCTCTGCCGGATTTCAGGAACAGTGAGTACCTATTTGGTGGTTAGAGTTAGGATTCCTTTTTGTTTTTTTAGATTAGGGTTTTAATGGGCAATCGTAAAAGAGCTGAATGCCCTTTTAAGGGCAGTAAAAGAGCTGAATGCCCTCTTAAGGGCAATGCCAATACAAATGCCACTTAAGGGAAAATGGGTAGTTTAGTTTTTTTTTAGTGTTAGGTTTATTTATTTTGGGGAGTTTGGTGGGTGGTGGGACTTAGATTTTTTTTTTAAATGTAAAAGAGCTGTTTAACTTAGGGCAATGCCCTACAAAAAGCCCTTTTAGTTTAGCATTAGATTAGAGGGTGTTTTATTTTTGGGGGCTTTCTTATTTTCATAGGGATTAGGTTTAATTTTTATTTTAAATAATTTTGTTTATTATTTTCTGCAATGTTAGACTTTTTTACTCTTAGTCATTTTAGATTAATTTAATCTTAGGTTTATTTTCCTAACTACTGTTAGGCTGTTTTATTTAAATAATAATTTAGTATTTTATTATTTTATGTAATTTGGGGTTAATTTAGTGGGTGTTAGGTTAGGGGCTTAGTAATTAAATTAGTTATTGTGCATTGTGGGGGTTTGACGGATTAGGGGTTAATAGGTTAATTAGGGTACTTGCGTTGTGGGGGGTTTGGCGGATTAGCGGTTAATAGTTTTATTAGGATTATTGCATTGTGTGGGTTTGGCGGATTAGGGGTTAATAGATTTATAAGGTTTGTTGCGATGTAGGTTAATGGCGGATTAGGGGTTAATACTTTTACTAGCTAGATTGCGATGTGGGTGAATGGTGGATTAGGGGTTAATAGTTTAATTAGGCATATTGCAATGTGGGGGGTTGTCGGTTTAGGGGTTAATACATTTATTATTAGTTGCAAGTTGGGGGGATTGCGGATATAGGGGTTTTGACGTGCCGGGTTTATTTTTGGGAGGCAGGTTAGACTTTTACGGGAGATTTGATATTTCTTTTTATTTTCTTAGGTGCCGGCAGTTTCTAAAGTGCCGTAAGTCACTGGCGACATCGCTAGTTTATCCGACTTACTGCACTTTATGAACTGCCGGCACCGTATATGTGATACCCCGATGTGCAAGGTGAAATTACAGGCGGCACAGGTTTCAGCAGTTGCGTTGAAGCCTGCACCGTATATGTAATCTCGCCCATTATTTTTACTGCATGCTCTCCTAGAAGTCTATTATTTGAGAGATTTAGCACACTCAGGTTATCCGACATGCAGATTTTAGCACATCCTAGAAAACCAGTGTTTCCCAAACCAAGTCCTCAGGACCTTTACTCATGCCAGATATTCATTATATCTTAACTAGAGCACAGATAAAATAATTAGCTGATGGGTGAGCTGATTGTTTCACTTGTGCTCTAGTTAAGATATAATGAATATCTGGCCTGAGTAAGGGTCCGGAGGACTGGGTTTGGGAAATACTGCCCTAGACAATCTCTCAAACAATGAAAATTATCTTTGGACGTGTAATATGACCGAAAATTTAGAAGCGCTATTGATAGCGATTGAGCAATGTTAACATTCAATAGTAACAGAATTTATCCTTACCTGATAAATTACTTTCTCCAACGGTGTGTCCGGTCCACGGCGTCATCCTTACTTGTGGGAATATCTCTTCCCCAACAGGAAATGGCAAAGAGTCCCAGCAAAGCTGGCCATATAGTCCCTCCTAGGCTCCGCCCACCCCAGTCATTCGACCTACGGACAGGAGGAAAAAATAGGAGAAACAATATGGTACCGTGGTGACTGTAGTTAGAGAAAATAATTCATCAGACCTGATTAAAAAACCAGGGCGGGCCGTGGGCCGGACACACCGTTGGAGAAAGTAATTTATCAGGTAAGCATAAATTCTGTTTTCTCCAACATTGGTGTGTCCGGTCCACGGCGTCATCCTTACTTGTGGGAACCAATACCAAAGCTTTAGGACACGGATGAAGGGAGGGAGCAAATCAGGTTACCTAAACGGAAGGCACCACGGCTTGCAAAACCTTTCTCCCAAAAATAGCCTCCGAAGAAGCAAAAGTATCAAATTTGTAAAATTTGGCAAAAGTGTGCAGTGAAGACCAAGTCGCTGCCTTACATATCTAATCAACAGAAGCCTCGTTCTTGAAGGCCCATGTGGAAGCCACAGCCCTAGTGGAATGAGCTGTGATTCTTTCAGGAGGCTGCCGTCCGGCAGTCTCGTAAGCCAATCGGATGATGCTTTTAAGCCAAAAGGAAAGAGAGGTAGAAGTCGCTTTTTGACCTCTCCTTTTACCAGAATAGACGACAAACAGAGAAGATGTTTGTCTGAAATCTTTTGTAGCTTCTAAATAGAATTTTAGAGCACGGACTACGTCCAAATTGTGTAATAAACGTTCCTTCTTTGAAACTGGATTCGGACACAAAGAAGGTACAACTATCTCCTGGTTAATATTTTTGTTAGAAACAACCTTTGGAAGAAAACCAGGCTTAGTACGCAAAACCACCTTATCTGCATGGAACACCAGATAGGGCGGAGAACACTGCAGAGCAGATAACTCTGAAACTCTTCTAGCAGAAGAAATAGCAACCAAGAACAAAACTTTCCAAGATAACAACTTAATATCTATGGAATGTAGAGGTTCAAACGGAACCCCTTGAAGAACTGAAAGAACTAGATTTAAACTCCAGGGAGGAGTCAAAGGTCTGTAAACAGGCTTGATCCTAACCAGAGCCTGAACAAATGCTTGAACATCTGGCACAGCTGCCAGTCGTTTGTGTAGTAAGACAGATAAAGCAGAAATCTGTCCCTTTAGAGAACTCGCAGATAATCCTTTATCCAAACCTTCTTGCAGAAAGGAAAGAATCTTAGGAATTTTTATCTTATTCCATGGGAATCCCTTGGATTCACACCAGCAGATATATCTTTTCCATATTTTATGGTAAATCTTTCTAGTTACCGGTTTTCTGGCCTGAACCAGAGTATCTATCACAGAATCTGAAAACCCACGCTTTGATAGAATTCAAGCGTTCAATCTCCAAGCCGTCAGCTGGAGGGAGACCAGATTTGGATGTTCGAATGGACCCTGAACAAGAAGGTCCTGTCTCAAAGGTAGCTTCCATGGTGGAACCGATGACATATTCACCAGGTCTGCATACCAAGTCCTGCGTGGCCACGCAGGAGCTATCAAGATCACCGAGGCCCTCTCCTGTTTGATCCTGGCTACCAGCCTGGGAATGAGAGGAAACGGTGGAAACACATAAGCTAGGTTGAAGGTCCAAGGTGCTACTAGTGCATCCACTAGAGTCGCCTTGGGATCCCTGGATCTGGACCCGTAGCAAGGAACCTTGAAGTTCTGACGAGACGCCATCAGATCCATGTCTGGAATGCCCCATAATTGAGTCAACTGGGCAAAGATCTCCGGGTGGAGTTCCCACTCCCCCGGATGGAATGTCTGACGACTCAGATAATCCGCTTCCCAGTTTTCCACACCTGGGATGTGGATCGCAGATAGATGGCAGGAGTGATCCTCCGCCCATTGTATTATTTTGGTCACTTCTTTCATCGCCAGGGAACTCCTTGTTCCCCCCTGATGATTGATATACGCAACAGTCGTCATGTTGTCTGATTGGAATCTTATGAATCTGGCCTTTGCAAGCTGAGGCCAAGCCCTGAGAGCATTGAATATAGCTCTTAGTTCCAGAATGTTTATCGGGAGAAGAGACTCTTCCCGAGACCATAGTCCCTGAGCTTTCAGGGATTCCCAGACCGCGCCCCAGCCCACTAGACTGGCGTCGGTTGTGACAATGACCCACTCTGGTCTGCGGAAGCTCATTCCCTGGGATAGGTGGCCCAGGGTTAGCCACCAACGGAGTAAATCTCTGGTCTTCTGATCTACTTGAATCACTGGAGACAAGTCTGTATAGTCCCCATTCCACTGTTTCAGCATGCACAGTTGTAATGGTCTTAGATGAATTCGCGCAAAAGGAACTATGTCCATTGTTGCAACCATCAACCCTACTACTTCCATGCACTGAGCTATGGAAGGACGTGGAACAGAATGAAGAACTTGACAAGCGCTTAGAAGTTTTGACTTTCTGACATCTGTCAGAAAAATCCTCATTTCTAAGGAATCTATTATTGTTCCCAAGAAGGGAATTCTTGTTGACGGAGACAGAGAACTTTTATCTATGTTCACCTTCCATCCGTGAGATCTGAGAAAGGCCAGAACGATGTCTGTATGAGCCTTTGCTTTTGAAAGGGACGACGCTTGTATTAGAATGTCGTCCAAGTATGGTACTACTTAAATGCCCCTCGGTCTTAGAACCGCTAGAAGGGACCCGAGTACCTTTGTGAAAATCCTTGGAGCAGTGGCTAATCCAAATGGGAGGGCCACAAACTGGTAATGTTTGTCCAGAAAGGCGAACCTTAGGAACTGATGATGTTCTTTGTGGATAGGAATATGTAGGTACGCATCCTTTAGATCCACAGTAGTCATAAATTGACCTTCCTGGATAGTGGGTAGAATCGTTCGAATGGTTTCCATTTTGAACGATGGTACCCTGAGAAATTTGTTTAGGATCTTTAAATCCAGAATTGGTCTGAAGGTTCCCTCTTTTTTGGGAACTACGAACAGATTTGAGTAAAATCCCATTCCTTGTTCCGTCATTGGAACTGGGTGTATCACTCCCATCTTTAACAGGTCTTCTACACAATGTAAGAACGCCTGTCTTTTTATTTGGTTTGAGGATAAGTGAGACATGTGGAACCTTCCCCTTGGGGGTAGTTCCTTGAATTCCAGAAGATAACCCTGAGAAACTATTTCTAGCGTCCAGGGATCCTGAACATCTCTTGCCCAAGCCTGAGCAAAGAGAGAGAGTCTGCCCCCCACTAGATCCAGTCCCGGATCGGGGGCTACTCCTTCATGCTGTTTTGTTAGCGGTAGCGGGCTTCTTGGCCTGCTTACCCTTGTTCCAGCCTTGCATCGGTTTCCAGGCTGGTTTGGACTGTGAGGCATTACCCTCTTGCTTAGAGGATGCAGAATTAGAGGCCGGTCCGTTCCTGAAATTACGAAAGGAACGAAAATTAGACTTATTCTTGGCCTTGAAAGGCCTATCTTGTGGGAGGGTGTGGCCCTTTCCCCCAGTGATGTCTGAGATAATCTCTTTCAATTCTGGTCCAAAGAGAGTTTTACCCTTGAAGGGGATGTTAAGCAATTTTGTCTTGGATGATACATCCGCTGACCAAGACTTTAGCCAAAGCGCTCTGCGCGCCACAATTGCAAACCCTGAATTTTTCGCCGCTAATCTAGCTAATTGCAAAGCGGCATCTAAAATAAAAGAGTTAGCCAACTTAAGTGCGTGAACTCTGTCCATAACCTCCTCATATGGAGTCTCTCTACTGAGCGACTTTTCTAGTTCCTCGAACCAGAACCACGCTGCTGTAGTGACAGGAACAATGCACGAAATGGGTTGCAGAAGGTAACCTTGCTGTACAAAAATCTTTTTAAGCAAACCCTCCAATTCTTTAACCATAGGATCTTTGAAAGCAAAACTATCCTCGATAAAAATAGTAGTGCGCTTGTTTAGAGTAGAGACTGCCCCCTCGACCTTAGGGACTGTCTGCCATAAGTCCGTTCTGGGGTCGACCATAGGAAATAATTTCTTAAATATAGGAGGGGGGACAAAAGGTATGCCGGGCTTCTCCCACTCCTTATTCACTATGTCCGCCACCCGCTTGGGTATAGGAAAAGCGTCGGGGTGCACCGGAACCTCTAGGAACTTGTCCATCTTGCATAATTTTTCTGGAATGACCAAGATGTCACAATCATCCAGAGTAGATAACACCTCCTTGAGCAGTGCGCGGAGATGTTCTAATTTAAATTTAAATGTCACAACATCAGGTTCAGCCTGTTGAGAAATTTTTCCTGAATCTGAAATTTCCCCATCTGACAAAACCTCCCTCATGGCCCCTTCAGATTGGTGTGAGGGTATGACAGAACAATTATCATCAGCCCCCTCCTGCTCTTCAGTGTTTAAAACAGAGCAATCGCGCTTTCTCTGATATGCAGGCATTTTGGATAAAATATTTGCTATGGAGTTATCCATTACAGCCGTCAATTGTTGCATGGTAATAAGCATTGGCGCGCTAGAAGTACTAGGGGCCTCCTGCGTGGGCAAAACTGGTATAGACACAGAAGGAGATGATGTAGAACCATGTCTACTACCTTCATCTGATGAATCATCTTGGGCAACTTCATTATCTGTGACAGTATTGTCCTTACATTGTTTGGACGCTATGGCACAATTATCACACAATTTTGAAGGGGGAGACACATTGACTTCCATACATATAGAACATAGCTTATCTGAAGGCACAGACATGTTAAACAGGCTTAAACTTGTCAATAAAGCACAAAAACCGTTTTAAAACAAAACCGTTACTGTCTCTTTAAATTTTAAACAGAGCACACTTTATTACTGAATATGAGAAAAAATATGAAGGAATTGTTCAAAATTTACCAAAATTTCACCACAGTGTCTTAAAGCATTAAAAGTATTGCACACCAATTTTCAGAGCTTTAACCCTTAAAATAACTAAACCGGAGCCGGTTACAGATTTAACCCCTATACAGTCCCAGCTACAGCCTTTGCTGTGACTTTACCAAGCCCAGAGGGGAATACCATACCAAATGACGCCTTCTAGGAACTTTTCCAACTACTTTCAGGTCCTCACACATGCATCTGCATGTCTTGCTCTCAAAAACAACTGCGCAGTAATGGCGCGAAAATGAGGCTTAGCCTACAACTGGGAAGGCCCTTCCTGACTGGAAAAGGTGTCTAACATAGTGCCTGACGTTAAAAAACGTTCCCCAAGTTTATAAGTGTGAATTATCAGCATAAACATGTATAAAATGTCCAAATAAAGCAATCAATTTAGCCCATAAAAGTGTCTACCAGTTTTATAGCCCATATTAAGCCCTTTATTCTGTTTGAGACTAAGAAAATGGCTTACCGGTCCCCATGAGGGGAAATGACAGCCTTCCAGCATTACACAGTCTTGTTAGAAATATGGCTAGTCATACCTTAAGCAGAAAAGTCTGCTAACTGTTTCCCCCAACTGAAGTTACTTCATCTCAACAGTCCTATGTGGAAACAGCAATCGATTTTAGTTACTGTCTGCTAAAATCATCTTCCTCTCACAAACAGAAATCTTCATCTTTTCCTGTTTCAGAGTAAATAGTACATACCAGCACTATTTTAAATTAACAAACTCTTGATAGTAGAATAAAAAAAAAAACTACAACTAAACACCACATACTCTTAACCATCTCCGTGGAGATGTTGCCTGTGCAACGGCAAAGAGAATGACTGGGGTGGGCGGAGCCTAGGAGGGACTATATGGCCAGCTTTGCTGGGACTCTTTGCCATTTCCTGTTGGGGAAGAGATATTCCCACAAATAAGGATGACGCCGTGGACCGGACACACCAATGTTGGAGAAACTAATATTTTTGTGCTCCCTTATAATCTGGGCCTCTTTGTAGTATCTCATGAGCTGAGTGCTCACATCATTTGGATTTATTTAAATAATTTACAAAATAAAATGAGAAAATGTATACTCTCTTAATACATTGTTTTATAAATGAATCCTAATAATATACATATATAATGATCATCAGACAGCTTATATATCAATCATGCATACAATTTTTACTGATTCTTTCATTTGTATGCTCTGTACTTTCTATAGAATGTACTTACTTGTCCTTTTGGGCAATCTGTAACAGTTCTTGTAAACTTTTGTTTTCAGTTTGAATCTCCTAAATAGTATAAAATAAATTAAAGCTTTAAATGTCAAAAACATTATTTTTTGAGTATGTATGTTTCTATGTGTAATACATATATTTGTGTGTACATTTTTCTAATAGACTGGTACTTTCACTTAGACCACAAAAAAAAAAGAAAGAAAAGAAATGCCAGCTTGCACTGAATTAAACCAGCATTACATGAGAAAAAGGAAAGGTGGTCTTCATATAAAATGCAATAGTTTAATCAATATAGTGCCTTCAGACAAAACCACATAAGTGCAAATACAGATATATAAATATGTTAACAAGTCCCAAACTGATGACTTGGAGAGTTTGCCTGATGTCTTTGATGATTTAAGGAATATGAAACCCAAAACGTTTTCATGAGTCAGACAGGGCAATTTACAATTACAAATACAATTTAAAAAAAACTTTCCAATTTACTTCTATTATCAAATTTTCTTCATTCTCTTAGTATCCTTTGTTGAAGTAGCAGCAATGCTGTACTGGCTAAATGAAAACACTGGGGCCCCAAAGATTAAAAGTACTATGAGGAGGCAAAATATTCGAAGGGATCTGCCGCTATGATGAGCGAGCTTATAGAAATATTCCAAGCTCCGGAAACAGCGTCATAGCTGAGATGATGCTGGCTTAGGCAATACTCAGCGTCGCCGAACATATTGGCGAAGTATAGTAAAACGATCCCTAGAATAAAATTGCCGTGCCTAACCGCAAATCCAAATACCCCTAAACCAAAGTACCCCACAATCCCAAACTAACACTAAAATAATAAACATCTAAACTGCCACATACCCACCGCAAGTCGCTAACTATTAACCTCTAAACTGACACATACACACCGCAAGTCGCTAACTATTAACCTCTAAATAGCCACAAACCCACCTAAAGTACTAACCCCTATGCCGCCACATACCCACCACTAGTATCTAACTATTAACCCCTATGACGCCACATACCCACCACTAGTATCTAGCTATTAACCCCTATGATGCCACATACCGACCACTAGTATCTATTAACCCCTATGCTGCCATATACCCACCATAATCAATTAGTAACCCTATGCGCCATATACTCACTGCAATCAACTATTAACCCCTATGTCGCTTACTATAAACCCCTATACCGCCATATACCCACCGCAATCCTAACACTAAAATAAATTACAATAGCCCTTAAAAGGACATTGCTCTAAAGTGATCTTAGCTATTTATATTCTAATTATCCTTTTCTACTGGATGATTAAAATTTAAAACAGTTCTTTCTATTGGCTGATTAAGATTTGAAATAAGCCAATCAGACTTAAATGGTACCCCTATATATTGGGGTATGCACTTCCGGGATTTCAGTGTGCGGTGGCAACCGCATGAAGAGGAGGGCTTCCCGAAGAGAGCCTAAGAATCAAAGATTGCGGAGCAGAGGCGGCGGAAAAGGCCACGGATGGATCTTAGATGAAGAGGGCCCAATGTCAGATTAAGAGGAGCCGGTGTTCCCTTCAAGACTTTTGGGGTTAGATAGGTTTTTTTTTTTGGGGTGTTTTTTTATTTTTAAGAATAGGGGTTTTTTCTTTTTATTGTGTAGGTTAGGTTTTTTACAGTTAGAATTTGTTATTTGGGGAGGGTGGAGGGTTACTTTAATGTAGGTGGGGATTTTGTAAGTTTTTTGTTGCAAAAGATCTAAGATCAATTAGATCAGGGTATAATTAATTTTTATTTTGGATACTGTAATTTATTTTTTTGTAACTTAGCTTTTTTATTTTTTGTAACTTAAAATTTTTTAGTAACTCACGCCTAGATTTAGAGTTTGGCGGCCAAAGGGGTGCGTTAGCTACGCATGCTTTTTTTCTCCCGCACCTTTTAAATACCGCTGGTATTTAGAGTTCACAGAATGGCTGGGTTTTCACTGCGTTAGGCTCCAAAAAGGGAGCGTATAGCATAATTTAACGCCACTGCAACTCTAGATACCAGCGGTGCTTACGGACGCGGCCAGCTTCAAAAACGTGCTCGTGCACGATATCCCCATAGAAAACAATGGGGCATTTGGAGCTGAAAAAAAACCTAACACCTGCAAAAAAGCAGCGTTCAGCTCTTAACGCAGCCCCATTGTTGTCTATGGGGAAACACTTCCTACGTCTGCACCTAACACTCTAACATGTACCCCGAGTCTAAACACCCCTAACCTTACACTTATTAACCCCTAATCTGCCGCCCCCGCTATCGCTGACACCTGCATATTTTTTTTAACCCCTAATCTGCCGCTCCGTAAACCGCCGCTACCTACATTATCTCTGTGTACCCCTAATCTGCTGCCCCTAACAACGCTGACCACTATATTATATTTATTAACCCCTAATCTGCCCCCCACAACGTCGCCTCCACCTGCCTACACTTATTAACCACTAATCTGCCGAGCGGACCGCACCGCTACTATAATAAAGTTATTAACCCCTAATCTGCCTCAATAACTCTATAATAAATAGTATTAACCCCTAATCTGCCCTCCCTAACATCGCCGACACCTAACTCCAATTATTAACCCCTAATCTGCCGACCGAATCTCGCCGCTACTGTAATAAATGGATTAACCCCTAAAGCTAAGTCTAACCCTAACACCCCCCTAAGTTAAATATAATTTAAATCTAACGAAATAAATTAACTCTTATTAAATAAATTATTCCTATTTAAAGCTAAATACTTACCTGTAAAATAAACCCTAATATAGATACAATATAAATTATAATTATATTATAGCTATTTTAGGATTTATATTTATTTTACAGGTAACTTTGTATTTATTTTAACCAGGTACAATAGCTATTAAATAGTTAAGAACTATTTAATAGCAAAAATAGTTAAAATAATTACAAAATTACCTGTAAAATAAATCCTAACCTAAGTTACAATTAAACCTAACACTACACTATCAAAAAATTAATTAAATAAAATACCTACAATTATCTACAATTAAACCTAACACGACACTATCAATAAATTAATTAAATACAATTCCTACAAATAAATACAATTAAATAAACTAACTAAAGTACAAAAAATAAAAAAGAACTAAGTTACAAAAAATAAAAAAATATTTACAAACATTAGAAAAATATTACAACAATTTTAAACTAATTACACCTACTCTAAGCCCCCTAATAAAATAACAAAGCCCACTAAAATAAAAAATGCCCTACCCTATTCTAAATTACAAAAGTTCAAAGCTCTTTTACCTTACCAGCCCTTAAAAGGGCCCTTTGCGGGGCATGCCCCAAAGAATTCAGCTCTTTTGCCTGTAAAAAAAAACATACAATACCCCCCCCAACATTACAACCCACCACCCACATACCCCTAATCTAACCCAAACCCCCCTTAAATAAACCTAACACTAAGCCCCTGAAGATCTTCCTACCTTGTCTTCACCATGCCAGGTATCACCGATCGTTCCAGGCTCCGAAATCTTCATCCAAGCCCAAGCGGGGGCTAGACATCCATCATCCGACGGCTGAAGAAGTCCAGAAGAGGCTCCAAAGTCTTCATCCTATCCGGGAAGAAGAGTAGATCCGGACCGGCAACCATCTTCTTCCAAGCGGCATCTTCTATTTTCATCCGATGAGGACCGGCTCCATCTTGAAGACCTCCACCACGGACCCATCTTCTTCTTGCGACGACTTCCCGACGAATGACGTTTCCTTTAAGGGACGTCATCCAAGATGGCGTCCCTCGAATTCCGATTGGCTGATAGGATTCTATCAGCCAATCGGAATTAAGGTAGGAAAATTCTGATTGGCTGATGGAATCAGCCAATCAGAATCAAGTTAAATCCAATTCGCTGATTCAATCAGCCAATCAGATTGAGCTCGCATTCTATTGGCTGTTCCGATCAGCCAATAGAATGCAAGCTCAATCTGATTGGCTGATTGAATCAGCGAATTGGATTGAACTTGAATCTGATTGGCTGATTCCATCAGCCAATCAGAATATTCCTACCTTAATTCCGATTGGCTGATAGAATCCTATCAGCCAATCGGAATTCGAAGGACGCCATCTTGGATGACGTCATTTAAAGGAACCGTCATTCGGCGAGTAGGCGTCGGTTGAAAAGGATGTTCCGCTTCGGCTTGGAAGAAGATGGCTCCGCTCCGGAAGAAAGAAGATTGAAGATGCGGCTTGATAGAAGACTTCATCCCGATGATGGACTTCCGACTTCAGCCCGATGATGGAGTTCTTCAGCCGCCGCTTGGATCCAGACTTCAGCCCGAGGATGGACGTCACTCTTCAGCCCCCCGCTTGGGCTTGGATCAAGACTTCGGACCCTCTTCTGGACAGATCGGGACCCGGTGAGGTGAAGACAAGGTAGGGAGATCTTCAGGGGCTTAGGTTTATTTAAGGGGGGTTTGGGTTAGATTAGGGGTATGTGGGTGGTGGGTTGTAATGTTGGGGGGGGTATTGTATGTGTTTTTTTTTACAGGCAAAAGAGCTGAATTCTTTGGGGCATGCCCCGCAAAGAGCCCTTTTAAGGGCTGGTAAGGTAAAAGAGCTTTGAACTTTTGTAATTTAGAATAGGGTAGGGCATTTTTTTATTTTAGTGGGCTTTGTTATTTTATTAGGGGGCTTAGAGTAGGTGTAATTAGTTTAAAATTGTTGTAATATTTTTCTAATGTTTGTAAATATTTTTTTATTTTTTGTAACTTAGTTCTTTTTTATTTTTTGTACTTTAGTTGTTTTATTTAATTGTATTTATTTGTAGGAATTGTATTTAATTAATTTATTGATAGTGTAGTGTTAGGTTTAATTGTAGATAATTGTAGGTATTTTATTTAATTAATTTTTTGATAGTGTAGTGTTAGGTTTAATTATAGATAATTGTAGGTATTGTATTTAATTAATTTATTGATAGTGTAGGGTTAGGTTTAATTGTAACTTAGGTTAGGATTTATTTTACAGGTAATTTTGTAATAATTTTAACTATTTTAGCTATTAAATAGTTATTAACTATTTAATAGCTATTGTACCTGGTTAAAATAAATACAAAGTTGCCTGTAAAATAAATATTAATCCTAAAATAGCTACAATATAATTATAATTTATATTGTAGCTATATTAGGGTTTATTTTACAGGTAAGTATTTAGCTTTAAATAGGAATAATTTATTTAATAAGAGTTAATTTATTTAGTTAGAATAAAATTATATTTAACTTAGGGGGGTGTTAGTGTTAGGGTTAGACTTAGCTTTAGGGGTTAAAAAATTTATTAGAGTAGCGGTGAGCTCCGATCGGCAGATTAGGGGTTAATACTTGAAGTTAGGTGTCGGCGATGTTAGGGAGGGCAGATTAGGGGTTAATACTATTTATTATAGGGTTATTGAGGCGGGAGTGAGGCGGATTAGGGGTTAATAACTTTATTATAGTAGTGGTGCGGTCCGCTCGGCAGATTAGGGGTTAATAAGTGTAGGCAGGTGGAGGCGACGGTGAGGGGGGCAGATTAGGGGTTAATAAATATAATATATGGGTCGGCGGCGTTAGGCGCAGCAGATTAGGGGTACATAGCTATAATGTAGGTGGCAGCGGTGTACGAAGCGGAAGATTAGGGGTTAATAATAATATGCAGGGGTCAGCGATAGCGGGGGCGGCAGATTAGGGGTTAATAAATATAATATAGGGGTCGGCGGTGTTAGGGGCAGCAGATTAGGGGTTCATAGGGATAATGTAGGTGGCAGCGGCGTGCGGTCGGCAGATTAGGGGTTAAAAAATTTAAATATAGTGGCGGCGATGTGGGGGGACCTTGGTTTAGGGGTACATAGGTAGTTTATGGGTGTTAGTGTACCTTAGAGCACAGTAGTTAAGAGCTTTATAAACCGGCGTTAGCCCAGAAAGCTCTTAACTACTGTTTTTTTTCTGCGGCTGGAGATTTCTAACGCTCACTTCAGACACAACTCTAAATACCGGCGTTCGAAAGATCCCATTGAAAAGATAGGATACGCAATTGACGTAAGGGGATCTGCGGTATGGAAAAGTCGCGGCTGGAAAGTGAGCGTTAGACCCTTTCCTGACTGACTCTAAATACCAGCGGTAGCCCAAAACCAGCGTTTGGAGCCTCTAACGCTGGTTTTGACGGCTACCGCCCAACTCTAAATCTAGGCCTCAGTGGGGTGAGTTTAGATGGGGGGTTAGTTTAGAGGGAGGGGGTTAGTTGTTAGTGTAGTTCTAGTTTTCATTGGGAGGTGGTGGTTTAGGTCTTAATCTGCTAACCACTCCCCATACATGTATGAGAGTTGATTGGGTAATTATTGTTAGATAGTATTTTGTAGGCCCTAATATCCTAACCACCCCCCATAATTGTATGGGGGTTGATTGGTTGATTATTGTTAGTATTTTGTAGGCATTAATCAACTAACCACCCCATACCTGTATGGGGGTTGATTGAGTGATTATTGTTAGTTAGTATTTTGAAGGCTTTAATTAACTAACCACCCCCATAACTGTATCGGGGTTGATTAGGTGATAAATGATGGTTACCATTTATTAGGCCTTAACTAACCACTCCCCCTATACCTGTATGGGGACGGATGAGGTGATTAGGTTAGGGCAGCTTAGAGGTTAATAGCGCATTTATCTAAAATTTGTAAAATATTATGCATTCTTATGTCTGATGCATTTTCTTTTAACTATTGTATATAAATTAATATGTATTTATTTTTACTTGTGTTTTTATTTTAAATATAAATATTTATTTTAAAATGTATATTCATGTTACAAAAGGCATTAGTGTTACAATTGATGTATTGCATAACAGGCATGCAGTTATATGATACTATAATTATAATGCAGCTGTATTTTATATTAAAATGTATTAATGCAAGTGTGTTGTGTTTATTAGTGATAACATAGTACAGTATATATGTTAATATATATTTATGTTATAGTAGTCAATATCATTAAAGTATATTTTTACATAACAGGCATGCAGTTATGTAGACCTATAATAGAAACTATACTGTCTTAAATTAGAAATAATAAACACAACAAGCAACATTAATTACATTTAAATTTGTATGCAAATATTTAAACATTATATATTCTACATAACAATCCATCACTTAAATATTGAATCATTATGTGTAGGGCCTTAGCTTCTACAGTTATTTTTATGTTATGGCAGATTAGTGGTCAATGTTCAAATAATATGCATAGTCATGTACAATGCATATTGTTTAAAGTATTGTAGATATCTTAAAAAGGATTTAATGGTTGCTTAATATTATTTTAAACATAAACATGTATTTTCAAATATATATTTATGTTTGAAATAATAGCAAGTATCTATCTCAAAACTTAAAATTTACATTTTACATGACAATGCATATTTTATCATGGAAATGAGGTAAACGCAGGAGAACCGGCAAAACCTCTCTGGTGTATCCGGGCTCCTGTGTCAGGGTTTTTTCCCTGTTTTGTTTGCCATGTGCTGCTTGCAGCCATTGTACTCACCTCTCTTGCTGACTCTGGTGCATACTGTGTGATGCTGCTCATTTCCTATACTTCCTTTTATGGCCAGACTGGTATACATCATCCGTGTGAGACAGGATGCAGTCTCAGAATTGTGATGTCATCACTTATTATTTAAAGGGCCTCTGTTCAGTATGCTTTGCCCTTGCATTGTCTCAGACCTGTTTGTGAGAGCTCCTGTGTATTACCTGGCTGTCTGACGTCCCTCCTGGTTCCTGATCCCTGGCTTGTTCCTGACTCTGCTGTTCTCCTTGTTCCTGATTCCGGTTCGTCTGACTACTTGCTTTGGCTCCTGACTCGGCTCGTCTGACTACCAGCTCTGGTTTTGATTCCTGGCTTGTTATTTCACTTGTGGACTTTTTATTATTTTTTGCTATTAATAAAGGTGTGATTATTTTTGCACTTCTCGTCTCAGTCTGATTCCTGCACCCTGACATACTGGAACTCAGCACCGGACCAGAATTGAGCCCCGGTTCACCACTTCTTAAAAGGTAAGTCGATCGAGTAGGGTCCAAGTCGGTCTTTTAGTATGTTATCAGCAATTTGATGAGGCACTTAGGAATACCAATTGTTTGGGGGTGCTACCTTCTGGGAGGAATGGGGGACACTTCAAATCCGGTAGCAATAGCCCAAATAATCACTGTATATGTAATATGACAGGAGGAACAATGTGTTTTGTGTAAAGTTCATGAAACAACTTACACATACAAAGGATTAGTAAGGGCTGCAGAGTAATTTTGTACTAATTAGAACAGTACTAAGCCATGCAGACGCACTATTTATCAGGGCCGGCTCAATATATTGGGCTCCCTGGGTCCGAGAATTAAATGACACTCCCTCATATTAACATTACTGATTAGCATATCAACCTACTAAAAATAATTTAATAAATCCCAGTTGTTTTAAACAGATACAAATCATAAATAAAATTATTGTTTTCTGGCAATTATGGCAAAAGTGATTTTTATCTTGAGATTCTGTACTGTATAATGGTCTCTAGTAAACTATTAGTGTTGAATAATTAATGAATGAACAACATATCTAACACTATAGGTTAATCAAGAGAAATTATAATCAATTAGCGCTAATCTAATAATCTCTCTATATAAATTATTTTACACTAACCTCTTACCTGTATCTGGTTTTTATGATCTTCTAATCTGCCCAGAAGCTCTTCTATTTTGATAATTTTCTGCAAATATGTAAAGTTTATATCGCATCAATACCAGACTTTACTTCAGTTGATATCAAACAGAAGTGTGTACATATCTAAACCACAAAAACAAATTCTCAATCTCTAAAACTAAATTTATATGAAAATAACAAAATGTATGGGATTGAATTACCGCCACTAGGAGGAAGCAAAGATCCCCAAACAACAAGAACTTTTAGTCCCTCCCACCTGCCTGTACGCTCAGTTTAACGTATAGCCGAACAGAGAAATGGAGACAGATAGGAAGGAAAGACAAAGTCAGGTATATACAGATGCAAATTAAAAATTGCCTTCAGAATAAAATTAATAATTGTAAACTTAACTGTTTTACTATTTTATGTCCCCATTACAAGTTCAGGGATGGGGCATCTGTGACAGTCTGCATGACTTAAACAGGGAAATAAAGGAATAGGTACAACTGTAATGTTTGGAAGAATCCATCAGAGGGATCTAATTTGCTATTTAAAGTCTAGCAAGGTAATGTAATATACAATTATAGCAGAATGCCTGTCCCATTATATTGACTATAAAACATACTTCCCCATTGTCAGGGTGCCAGGAATCAAACTGAGACGAGAAGTGCAAAAATAATCACACCTTTATTAATAGCAAAAAATAATAAAAAGTCCACAAGTCAAATAATAATCCAGGAGTCAAAACCAGAGCTGGTAGTCAGGCGAGCCAAGTCAGGAGCCAAAGCGAATAGTCAGACAAGCCAGAATCAGGAACAAGGAAAACAGCAGAGTCAGGAACAAGCCAGGGATCAGGACCCAGGAAGGACGTCAGGCAGCCAGGTAATACACAGGAACTTTCACAAACAGGTCTGAGACAATGCAAAGGCAAAGCATACTGAACAGAGGCCCTTTAAATAATAAGTGATGACATCACAATTCTGAGACTGCATCCTGTCTCACACGGATGATGCACACCAGTCTGGCCATAAAAGGAAGTGCAGGAAATGAGCAGCATCCCCCACAATGCACCATAGTCAGGAAGAGAGGTGAATAAAATGGCTGCCAGCAGCACATGGCAAACAAAACAGGCAAAAACCCCTGACAGTACCCTCCCCTCAACGACCCCTCCCCCACGGGAGGACAAAAGGCTTATTGGGGAAACGGGCATGGAAGGCACAGAGAAGGGCGGGAGCATGAACATCAGAGGAGGGAACCCAAGAACGCTCCTCCGAACCGTAGCCCCTCCAGTGAACCAAATACTGTACATGACCCCTGGACATACGAGAGTCAATAATGCTGCTGACCTCATACTCCTCATGGTTGTCAACAAAGATAGGACGAGGCAACACAGTGGTAAACCGATTACAAACCAATGGTTTCAAGAGGGACACATGAAAAACATTGGAGATGCGCATAGCAGGAGGAAGGTCAAGAGCGTAGGCCACAGGATTAACCCGTCGGAGTATTCGAAAAGGACCAACATAATGGGGAGCCAATTTATTGGAAGGCACACAAAGGATCAAGTTGCGGGAGGACAGCCAAACTCTCTCACCAACCTGGTAGGAAGGTGCGGGCAGGCGCCTTTGATCAGCCTGGAGCTTTTGGCGCTGCATAGAACGATGAAGGCAATCCTGAATCTGCACCCACGTGGAACGGAGTTGCCGGAGATGCTCCTCCAAAGCCGGAATACCCTGAGATATGAATGAATCGGGCAACAAGGATGGTTGAAACCCATAATTCGCCATGAACAGGGATAACTTGGAGGAAGCATTAATAGCACTATTACAAGCAAACTCTGCCCAAGGTAACAGTTCAGACCAATTATTGTGGTGATCTGAGACATAGCAATGGAGGAACTGTTCCAGATCTTGATTAGACCGTTCCGCAGCCCCATTGGATTGAGGGTGATATGCCGAGAAGGAAAGCTGGATCCCCATTTGAGCACAAAAGGAACGCCAAAATCTGGAGACAAACTGGCTACCCCAATCCGACACTATCTCCTTGGGTAACCCATGTAAACGGAAGACCTCCCGGGCAAAAATTGAAGCAAGCTCCTGAGCGGTAGGCAGCTTCATCAAGGGAATGCAATGTGACATTTTAGAAAAACGGTCAACCACCATAAGGATAACAGTATTGCCATTGGAAACAGGGAGCTTGACAATGAAGTCCATGGAAAGACGTGTCCAAGGACGCTCACCATTAGCAATAGGTTAAAGAAGACCCACAGGAAGACGTCGAGGAGTCTTATTCTGTGCCCAAACTGAGCAGGAGGCAACATACGCAGCAACATCAGAACGAAGACCTGGCCACCAGAATTGTCGAGTGACAGACCAAATCATTTGGTTCTTGCCTGGGTGACCTGCAGGTTTAGGAGAGTGGTAAGTGTGCAAAAGTTTAGTTAGAAGATTCTCAGGAACAAAACACTTACCACTAGGTTTCTCAGGAGGTGCATTGGTTTGTGCAGCCAGGATCTCCTCCCCTCATGGGAGAAGTCAAATAATTACGTATGGTAGCCAAAATATGGTCAGGAGGTATAACAGGAGTAGGTACAGACTCCTCCTTGGACAGAGGCGAAAATTGTTGAGAGGGCATCAGCCCTAACATTCTTACTACCAGGCAGGTAGGAGACCACATAATTAAACCGAGACAAAAATAGCGCCAATCTGGCCTGTCGGGCGACAAACGTTTTGCTTCAGATAGATAAGTTAAATTCTTGTGGCCAGTAAGAATGAGCACTGGCACAATAGTACCCTCGAGAAGATGCCTCCATTCCTTGAGTGCCAAAATTATGGCCAGTAATTCCCTGTCGCCAATTTCATAATTGCAATCCGCTGGAGACAATTTCTTAGAGAAGAAACCACGAGGAAGGATGCAAGGAACCGTCAGGCGTAGGACATTGAGACAAGAGGGCACCTACTCCAGTCTCAGACACATCGACCTCAAGAACGGAAGGCAGGACAGGCATAGGATGAGCCAAAACTGGAGCAGCAGCAAAGGCAGTCTTAAGACTGTCAAAGGCCTTAATGGCAGTAGGTGACCAATGGAGTGGATCATTCTCTTTACGGGTTATGTCTGTGATAGGTTTGACCAAGGAAGAAAAGTTTTTAATAAACTTTCTATAGTAATTGGAGAACATCAAAAAACGTTGAATAAGGGGGCGGAGCCAGCAACGCACAGGATAGGTCGCAAGACTTAGAGCTCCAACATAGCTTTATTTAAGAATGATTTAATTTAGGGATTTAAAGTATAAACAGCTTCTGAAACCTCATGCTTGCTCGTCTAAAGCTTTATCCCATGCGTGGAGGACACTGCTCTCGATTGCCTATGTATTAGTCCTGCACTGGAACCAAGAGAAAAATACCTACTCCTGAACTTCAAGAGCGGCGGCCATTTTATCACCCTTGTGGGAATACACTCGCTATGGCCGTCACCCACCTTATACTAGCTGAGATCGCTAGACTCCTGAACCACTATCAGAAACAGCTCTTCCCCACTTTGTATAGTGCAGCAGACTTAGCGGAGGACTGCGAGCTTGGGTTCTTGCAGACATCGGACCTGACTGAGACATCTACAACTAGAGCGCAACACCCTTACTGTGATAGAGGAGTAAGTGGAGATGCGGTGCCTGGAATTAGCTCCAGCGGACCTACACACCCCGATCAGACGCACTGCATGTGGGATGTGAGTATGTACCCTAGATCGCGGCGCATAAGAGGAGACTGCGTCCCAAATACAAATACATTGGGAGAAGTTTACACTGACACACAGCCTCACAAGGTAAACCACGACATCTGTTGCCTGGAGCCTTTTACCTCTAATGCCGAGTAAAACACACCCTCAAGTTGTCCCCCAGAAGCTCCCCAATGCCAGTTACTAATTCCATACACAGGGGCAAGAAATTCAGAACTCTCCCTCAAACGCCTCCGGGCTTGCAAAGAGTCTCTCCCTTCTACTTTACATATTGCAACAGGCTTGTGGACATTATCGAGAGGGTTACTGCTGGGGCTACGTGCTTCCTCTAGCCTCAGGCAGGGCATAGGCTAAACTGTACTTTGATATTCTGCTCCCATCAGCAGACGTAACTGTGACTACAGGGAATAGTAAGAAACGCAAACGTCTCTATTATGGAGCAGTCTGGCCCTACATGGGGATTTTTTCTTGGTCACAGTTAAATCCAACACTGTCAGCATATTTACAGCTGCTGGGACTGCGCTACTGATCACATAGTATGGTCGCTGTCGCTACTGTTTTCCCACTTCTATCTCTGCAGGGCTTAGTATTTGTTGCACTATAATGAACAGCTACCTCCACCATGCTTCTTGCCTTTAACGCAGTGGAGATAACTCGGGCATAGGAAGACCTTCAATTAAACATTGATCAGGCTTGATATCGGTCAGCCTGTGGCCGTTGGACAGACTTTCATGTTCCCACACCCACAATTGATTTAGTAACTATCACTAAAGACTGGATGATATATAGCTGTTTATTTACATTGCTTAAAAATGTTTATGTTAGCACAGTTACAGCTCTCTCTTACATCTCTAGGTCTACCAGACTCAATATTTTATATGGCTTGAGATTGTTTCTAGGGTTATCTGCAAATCATATGATTAAGCCTGTATTGTTATGTTTTTACAGTTATGTATATGTTCTTTGTACCCCACTATCTTGCTGTCTATGGACCCTTATTAGGCTACTGCCATGAGGGAACTGAATGGTAGCAACTGAAACTTGGATATACTGTAAACAATACTTACAGTTGGCATATATGTCATCATACGAAGTTTATAATATGTTAGGATGATTTTTCTAGTTGAACTATGTTAAAGTGTTTCCTTATCAATGCATAGGTTGAGAATTCTTTACGGCAGGGAAGCCTCATTAGTTATATTATATCCAGACTATGTTAGGAATTTAATGTTAGACACCCTAAATCAATTGCTATAGCTAAGACATTTTTATACTTAACATTATGCAGTGTGTTGATATTTGTAGCCATGTTTGTGCTTCTCCTCACTGTGGTTTAGCTAATTATACTTGAGCGCCTATATTCTTTAGGGAAGTGGGGCTGTAAATTGAGTGAGGCTGTAAATTGAGGGGACTATTGCTTTAGTACACTAGGGTTACTTTGATCCATGCGGTCAGTGGCCGAGATCGCAGGTAGAAGTCTGGGTAATTAGTCACTTTATACCTCACAGAAATTATAGCAGTGTAAACTTACTCTACTTCATTAAGTCCTATTCTTGACACCTTCACACTACAGTCAATGTACTCACCTCAATCTCTCAGTCTGGTACTTATTAGCAAACCCCTGCTGAGTATTAACATATGCTCTTTACATAGTTTGATGTTATTTGTAGCCTAGTGTCTCCATGTTAATGGATATAGAACTTTTGCCCAAGGAACTGATATCACTCTTATTGTAAAAATTAGAACTAGGCTCTCACATGCCAGAAATACCATTACTCTACTAGGTAACCAGTCTACTTTTATTTTCCCCTTGCTAACCACTGTGTTTATGAGGTTATATACATATATTATTGCTTTGCCCTGTACCTTTAAAGTCTGCCCGCTCAGCGTTGCTGCATCTCATATTTATTTTGCTACCTCCTATCCAACCCATGATGAGCTTTTCAGCATTTGAACCACATATTCTACATATTTTATCTGCAACCTATTTACTTTCTCAGTATTTACTCTACATTCCAAGATACAGAATTTACCTACTTCATTTGGATCAGCAGGACTGATCAATATCACTAGCTAGACGAGCTTATAATCCCCACACACACCCTGCCTTACCTACAGTTTCACTTGCTCTCCTCCCTAGTTCAGTAACACTATTCAATTGGCGCTCTACACCTTGAAAGTCTTCTTTGGCATATATTCTATTCATAGTATTTATATTACCACCTCCCCACCACTACACCACTCTATAAAATGTCCCCTAGTCTTATGGGAATTAAAAAAGCGGTTTCTCTTGTCTATACCGCATCTTTCACCACCACCTTGATATCCCTACGCAGTCTAAAGTACATTATAATACGGAACCCACCTATTTTGCTCAAGAATGATAGGTCTATCTGACTGATATGGTTCCTGCTTACTATTTTTTTTTTAAGGGGTTTGAATTTTGATTTTGTTACAGCATCTTTTTTCTCTTATCTACTTTAGCAATCTACATTAATTTTGAGTAGTCCTGTGGATTCATTAGTATTCCCAGTTAATACCTCTCATGTCCTATGTTGTATGAATCTTCAGGACCTCAGGAACAAAATTGCTGTTAAATTTAAAATTAAAAAGCAGAGGTTTATCATTGAGATCCAAAAGTGGTCTCCTGGTTCACAAATTCCTTCTTTCGCTTTAGTATTTCTTGTTACTTTTGTTGGCCCAAGAGTAATCTATTGTGTCATATAGAAGGTTCCTGAAAGATTAGCATCTTACCTGTTTAATGTTTGCATGTTATGTAAATTATTAACTATACGTCTCTTGCATGTTTATCTTATTACTTCTGTACAATTACAGCCTTATCTCATGTGATATAAGAATGTGATATTATGATCTATGTATATCTTTAACTAAACCTCAATAAAAAAATATTTAAAAAAAAACAAAACAAAAAAAAAAAAAACGTTGAATAGACCGAAGACCAACTGGGCGATGCCACTGCAGAACTGCAGATAACTTGTCAGGATCCATGGAGAACCCTGCAACGGAGATAATATAACCTAGGAAGGTTACTTTAGTCTGTAACTCACATTTCTCGAGTTTACAAAACAGGCCGCTCTCACGTAGTCTCTGAAGAACCCGTGTAACATCAGAACGATGAGCCTCAAGTGTGGGTGAGTGTATGAGGATGTCGTCTAAGTACCCCACAACACACTGTTGCAACATATCTCGTAGGACATCATTAATAAATTCCTGAAAAACAGCAGGAGCATTACATAGGCCAAAGGGCATTACAAGATGCTCAAAATGCCTGCTCCTGGTGTTAAATGCTGTTTTCCATTTGTGGCCCTCCTTAATCCTAACGAGATTGTACGCTCCTCTCAAATCAAGTTTAGTAAAGACCGTAGCTCCCTTGAGGCGGTCAAAGAGTTCCATAATGAGCGGAATAGGGTAAGCATTCTTAATGGTAAGACGATTAAGACCCCTATAATCGATGCATGGTCTTAACTCGCCACCCTTTTTCTTCACAAAGAAGAAGCCAGCCCCTGCAGGAGAGCAGGATTTGCGGATGATCTCCCGTGACAGAGCATCGGCAACATACTCCTCCATAGCACAATTCTCTGCAACAGACAGAGGGTACACCTGGCCCCGAGGAGAAATGGCTCCGGGTTGCAGGTCTATGGCACAATCGTAAGAGGTGAGGAGGCAACGTACCGGCACGCACCTTGTCAAAAACATCTAGGAACTCTCGGTACTCCTCTGGCAATTGAGATACCGAACAAGTGCACAAGACTTTAAATGGTTTCAGAAGAAATACATTGCGGAGACAACGACAAAATTTCAGACCTGCGCCAGTCGAGACTGGGATTGTGCTTTTGGAGCCAGGGATAACCCAGAACAACCGGAAAATGCGGAGAGTTTATAACCTGGAACTGGAGGGTTTCAAAATGGAGAGCCCCAACAGCCATGGACAACGGAGCAGTTTCGTGAGTAACGAGTGCGGGCTGAAGGGGCCTGGCATCAATGGCCTCAATACCAAGCGGAACGGACCGAAGCAAAACAGGAATGGAGTGCTTTGATACAAAAGCACTGTCAATGAAATAGAATGCAGCACCGGAGTCAACAAGAGCCTGAGTGACTATGGAGGAGTCCACCCAGGAAAGGACAACTGTGACCAAAGGTTTCTCCTTAAGCGGTTCCGGGGACGAGGATAAACCACCCAAGGTCTGCCCCCGACAAGACCTTAGGTGTGAGCGTTTCCCGGCCGTGTAGGACAATACTTCAAAAGGTGGCCCTGTAACCCACAATAGAGGCAGCGCCCCTCCCTCCTCCTAAAGGCCCTCTCCGCCCCGGAGAGACGCGTGAATCCCAACTGCATCGGCTCAGCAGTACCTGGTGACTCGGGACCAGGAGGCATGGGAGGAGAGGGAGGCATGGGTGGGAACGAACACATAGGAGACAACGGAACAGGAGGCTTCCGCAAGCACTCCTTAAAAGAGGGCCTCTCACTTAGTCTGATGTCAATTAGGATAAAAAAAGACACCAATGCCTCGAGATCCTCTGGTAAATCTCTGGCAGCAACTTTGTCTTTAATCGCATCAGAGAGCCCATGAAAGAAGGCGGCAACAAGGGCTTCATTGTTCCAACCTACCTCTGCGGCAAGCGTACAGAACTCAATGGCATACTGAGCAACAGATCTTGTACCTTGCTGAATGGACTTGAGTCGTTTAGCAGCAGAGGAGGAGCAAGCCGGAACATCAAATACCCTTTGAAAGGAGGCCACAAATTCAGGGTAATTTGAAATCACAGGTTTATTAGTCTCCCACAATGGATTAGCCCAGGCAAGAGCTGTGCCAGAGAGTAACGAGATGAGAAATCCCACCTTAGCTCTGTCAGAGGGAAACGCCTGAGGTAACATCTTAAAGTAAATGCCCACGGATGATGCACACCAGTCTGGCCATAAAAGGAAGTGCAAGAAATGAACAGTATCCCCCACAATGCACCATAGTCAGGAGAGAGGTGAGTAAAATGGCTGCCAGCAGCACATGGCAAACAAAACAGGGAAAAAACCCTGACACCCATATAAGGGGGACGAGAGCATAAAACCAATGATTTAACACTGCATCTGCACACAAAGCTTGTTGTATCAAAAGGTGATTAGTGTTTAGCAATGGTATGTGCCGAGTGAACATGTACCAACTGTTGACACTCGGAATGTCAGTTGCAAAAACGTCTGAAACAAAACATCCATAATTATAAGACATCATGTGGGCGGCTGGAGCCGCTATATTTAGCGCTGTGCAATGACACAGAAAGGGTGAGTTTAGCATCCATTTTTTTTTTACATATGATAACTTAAACTTCCCTTGATTTTTAGGGATGGTAAATCCTAGCAATTGTTTAACACTTGGATTTACAGTCGCTTTAAGGCAAGCAAGCAATGCCATTATCATTATCAACTTAACGGTTTCATGGTCTGGATGACTAATCTAAGCTATATAACTGATCTGTCTCAATCTATTTTGAAGTCTTGCTCTTATTTGTGTTTGGACTAAAGTTTTTTTTTATTTATTTTTTATCTTTTAGTGAGCTTGACACATAATTACATACAATACCCAGTTAAATAGACATATAAGTGTGTGTACAGGTTAATTGAAACATTATACAATAACATAAATACAAGACAGCCACTACAGTCGAAATAAGATATTTTAAGAAAGCAGTCCCTCAGAACTTCTATGGTCATAATACAATTTGTCCAAATAAATAATTTTTCAGCCTCCAGTAAAAAATTAAAAGACCTTTATTTTCTCTTTACAGGGTCCATCATACAAACAACAACGTTTCAAACCACAACCTGGTTCTTAATCATGTCTACTAATTAGTGTGCAGGTGTGCCTTTTATACCTGACAAATATTTGTCAGTCTGTACAATTATGCCATCTTGTGGTCAATTATTAAAATTACATGTGCTAAAACAAAATATTCAATCCTTATTTATGTTTTGAAATTTTTTTTTGAATATTTGTTGGTAATTCAGATTTATATTTCTCTTCTATTTTGTATTAGTCACATGATTATTAAAAACAACTAGTTAAATTTTCATTAAAAACATAATTTATGCTTACCTGATAAATTCCTTTCTTCTGTTGTGTGATCAGTCCACGGGTCATCATTACTTCTGGGATATTATCTGCTCCCCTACAGGAAGTGCAAGAGGATTCACCCAGCAGAGTTGCTATATAGCTCCTCCCCTCTACGTCACCTCCAGTCATTCGACCAAAGACCAACGAGAAAGGAGAAGCCAAGGGTGAAGTGGTGACTGAATTATAATTTAAAAAATATTTACCTGCCTTAAAAAAAAAACAGGGCGGGCCGTGGACTGATCACACAACAGAAGAAAGGAATTTATCAGGTAAGCATAAATTATGTTTTCTTCTGTTATGTGTGATCAGTCCACGGGTCATCATTACTTCTGGGATACCAATACCAAAGCAAAAGTACACGGATGACGGGAGGGATAGGCAGGCTCATTATACAGAAGGAACCACTGCCTGAAGAACCTTTCTCCCAAAAATAGCCTCCGAAGAAGCAAAAGTGTCAAATTTGTAAAATTTGGAAAAAGTATGAAGCGAAGACCAAGTTGCAGCCTTGCAAATCTGTTCAACAGAGGCCTCATTCTTAAAGGCCCAAGTGGAAGCCACAGCTCTAGTGGAATGAGCTGTAATTCTTTCAGGAGGCTGCTGTCCAGCAGTCTCATAGGCTAAACGTATTATGCTACGAAGCCAAAAAGAGAGAGAGGTAGCAGAAGCTTTTTGACCTCTCCTCTGTCCAGAATAAACGACAAACAGGGAAGAAGTTTGGCGAAAATCTTTAGTTGCCTGCAAGTAGAACTTGAGGGCACGAACTACATCCAGATTGTGTAGAAGACGTTCCTTCTTTGAAGAAGGATTTGGACACAAGGATGGAACAACAATCTCTTGATTGATATTCCTGTTAGAGACAACCTTAGGTAAGAACCCAGGTTTAGTACGCAGAACTACCTTGTCTGAGTGAAAGATCAGATAAGGAGAATCACAATGTAGGGCTGATAACTCAGAGACTCTTCGAGCCGAGGAAATAGCCATTAAAAATAGAACTTTCCAAGATAACAATTTTATATCAATGGAATGAAGGGGTTCAAACGGAACACCCTGTAAAACGTTAAGAACTAAGTTTAAACTCCATGGCGGAGCAACAGTTTTAAACACAGGCTTGATCCTAGCTAAAGCCTGACAAAAGGCCTGGATGTCTGAATTTTCTGACAGACGCCTGTGTAACAAGATGGACAGAGCTGAGATCTGTCCCTTTAATGAGCTAGCCGATAAACCTTTTTCTAAACCTTCTTGTAGAAAAGACAATATCCTAGGAATCCTAACCTTACTCCAGGAGTAATCTTTGGATTCACACCAGTATAGGTATTTACGCCATATTTTATGGTAAATCTTTCTGGTAACAGGCTTCCTAGCCTGTATCAGGGTATCAATAACCGACTCAGAAAAACCACGTTTTGATAAAATCAAGCGTTCAATTTCCAAGCAGTCAGCTTCAGAGAAGTTAGACTTTGATGTTTGAATGGACCCTGAATCAGAAGGTCCTGTCTTAGAGGTAGAGACCAAGGCGGACAGGATGACATGTCCACTAGATCTGCATACCAAGTCCTGCGCGGCCATGCAGGCGCTATTAGAATCACTGATGCTCTCTCCTGTTTGATCTTGGCAATCAATCGAGGAAGCAGCGGGAAGGGTGGAAACACATAAGCCATCCTGAAGTTCCAAGGTGCTGTCAAAGCATCTATCAGAACCGCTCCCGGATCCCTGGATCTGGATCCGTAGCGAGGAAGTTTGGCGTTCTGGCGAGACGCCATGAGATCTATCTCTGGTTTGCCCCAACGTCGAAGTATTTGGGCAAAGACCTCCGGATGAAGTTCCCACTCCCCCGGATGAAGAGTCTGGCGACTCAGGAAATCCGCCTCCCAGTTCTCCACTCCCGGGATGTGGATTGCTGACAGGTGGCAAGAGTGAGACTCTGCCCAGCGAATTATCTTTGATACTTCTATCATTGCTAGGGAGCTTCTTGTCCCTCCCTGATGGTTGATGTAAGCTACAGTCGTGATGTTGTCCGACTGAAACCTGATGAACCCCCGAGTCTTTAACTGGGGCCAAGCTAGAAGGGCATTGAGAACTGCTCTCAATTCCAGAATGTTTATTGGCAGGAGACTTTCCTCCTGACTCCATTGTCCCTGAGCCTTCAGAGAATTCCAGACAGCGCCCCAACCTAGAAGGCTGGCGTCTGTTGTTACAATTGTCCAGTCCGGCCTGCTGAACGGCATCCCCCTGGACAGATGTGGCCGAGAAAGCCACCATAGAAGAGAGTTTCTGGTCTCTTGATCCAGATTCAGAGTGGGGGACAAATCTGAGTAATCCCCATTCCACTGACTCAGCATGCACAATTGCAGCGGTCTGAGATGTAGACGTGCAAAGGGTACTATGTCCATTGCTGCTACCATTAAGCCGATCACCTCCATGCATTGAGCTACTGACGGGAGTTGAATGGAATGAAGGACACGGCATGCATTTAGAAGCTTTGTTAATCTGTCTTCTGTCAGATAAATCTTCATTTCTACAGAATCTATAAGAGTCCCCAAGAATGGAACTCTTGTGAGAGGCAAGAGAGAACTCTTCTTTTCGTTCACTTTCCATCCATGCGACCTTAGAAATGCCAGAACTAACTCTGTATGAGACTTGGCAGTTTGAAAGCTTGAAGCTTGTATCAGAATGTCGTCTAAGTACGGAGCTACCGAAATTCCTCGCGGTCTCAGAACCGCTAGAAGGGCACCCAGAACCTTTGTGAAGATTCTTGGAGCCGTAGCCAATCCGAATGGAAGGGCTACAAACTGGTAATGCCTGTCTAAGAAGGCAAACCTTAGATACCGGTAATGATCTTTGTGAATCGGTATGTGAAGGTAAGCATCCTTTAAATCCACTGTGGTCATGTACTGACCCTTTTGGATCATGGGTAAGATTGTCCGAATAGTTTCCATT
Organism: Bombina bombina; assembly: GCF_027579735.1. Taxonomy (NCBI): domain Eukaryota; kingdom Metazoa; phylum Chordata; class Amphibia; order Anura; family Bombinatoridae; genus Bombina; species Bombina bombina. The sequence continues at coordinate 180,857,182 of NC_069506.1, read as the reverse complement.
TTGAACGATGGAACTCTTAGGAATTTGTTTAGGATCTTTAAATCCAAGATTGGCCTGAAAGTTCCCTCTTTTTTGGGAACCACAAACAGGTTTGAGTAAAACCCTTGTCCCTGTTCCGACCGCGGAACCGGATGGATCACTCCCATTAATAATAGATCTTGTACACAGCGTAGAAACGCGTCTTTCTTTATTTGGTTTGTTGACAACCTTGACAGATGAAATCTCCCTCTTGGAGGAGATAATTTGAAGTCTAGAAGGTATCCCTGAGATATGATCTCTAGCGCCCAGGGATCCTGGACATCTCTTGCCCAAGCCTGGGCGAAGAGAGAGAGTCTGCCCCCCACTAGATCCGGTCCCGGATCGGGGGCCCTCGGTTCATGCTGTGTTAGGGGCAGCAGCAGGTTTTCTGGCCTGCTTGCCCTTATTCCAGGACTGGTTAGGTTTCCAGCCTTGTCTGTAACGAGCAACAGCTCCTTCCTGTTTTGGTGCAGTGGAAGTTGATGCTGCACCTGCTTTGAAATTCCGAAAGGGACGAAAATTAGACTGTCTAGCCTTAGATTTGGCTTTGTCTTGAGGTAGAGCGTGGCCCTTACCTCCTGTAATGTCAGCGATAATTTCTTTCAAACCGGGCCCAAATAAAGTTTGCCCCTTGAAAGGTATATTAAGTAGTTTGGACTTAGAAGTTACATCAGCCGACCAGGATTTTAGCCACAGCGCCCTACGTGCCTGAATGGCGAATCCTGAATTCTTAGCCGTAAGTTTGGTTAAATGTACTACGGCCTCCGAAATGAATGAATTAGCTAGTTTAAGGACTCTAAGCCTGTCCGTAATGTCGTCCAGCGTAGCGGAACTAAGGTTCTCTTCCAGAGACTCAATCCAAAAAGCTGCCGCAGCCGTAATCGGCGCGATGCACGCAAGGGGTTGCAATATAAAACCTTGTTGAACAAACATTTTCTTAAGGTAACCCTCTAATTTTTTATCCATAGGATCTGAAAAAGCACAGCTATCCTCCACCGGGATAGTGGTGCGCTTAGCTAAAGTAGAAACTGCTCCCTCCACCTTAGGGACCGTTTGCCATAAGTCCCGTGTGGTGGCGTCTATTGGAAACATCTTTCTAAATATTGGAGGGGGTGAGAACGGCACACCGGGTCTATCCCACTCCTTAGTAACAATTTCAGTTAATCTCTTAGGTATAGGAAAAACGTCAGTACTCGCCGGTACCGCAAAGTATTTATCCAACCTACACATTTTCTCTGGTATTGCAACAGTGTTACAATCGTTAAGAGCCGCTAAGACCTCCCCTAGTAATACACGGAGGTTTTCCAATTTAAATTTAAAATTTGAAATATCTGAATCCAATCTGCTTGGATCAGAACCGTCACCTACAGAATGAAGCTCTCCGTCCTCATGCTCTGCAAGCTGTGACGCAGTATCAGACATGGCCCTAGAATTATCAGCGCACTCTGTTCTCACCCCAGAGTGATCACGCTTGCCTCTTAGTTCTGGTAACTTAGCCAAAACTTCAGTCATAACAGTAGCCATATCTTGTAATGTTATCTGTAATGGCTGCCCAGATGTACTAGGCGCCATAATATCACGCACCTCCCGGGCGGGAGACGCAGGTACTGACACGTGAGGCGGGTTAGACGGCATAACTCTCCCCTCGCTGTTTGGTGAAATTTGTTCAATTTGTACAGATTGGCTTTTATTTAAAGTAGCATCAATACAGTTAGTACATAAATTTCTATTGGGCTCCACCTTGGCATTGGAACAAATGACACAGGTATCTTCCTCTGAATCAGACATGTTTAACACACTAGCAATAAACATGCAACTTGGTTACAATCTTATTTAACAAAAACGTACTGTGCCTCAAAGAAGCACTAAACGATTAAATGACAGTTGAAATAATGAACTGAAAAACAGTTATAGCATCACTCTTTAAAAACAACACAACTTGTTAGCAAAGGTTTGTTCCCATTAGTAAAGTAACACTAATTAAATTTTAAACATAAAAATCACAGAGCAACGTTTTAAAACAGTCACTACATAAGTCTCACAGCTCTGCTGAGAGAATCTACCTCCCTTCAAAGAAGTTTGAAGACCCCTGAGTTCTGTTAGAGATGAACCGGATCATGCAGAAAATACAAGAGTAACTGACTGGAAATTTTTGATGCGTAGCAAAGAGCGCCAAAAACGGCCCCTCCCCCTCACACACAGCAGTGAGAGAGAAACGAAACTGTCATAAACAAACAAGCAAACTGCCAAGTGGAAAAATAATGCCCAAATATTTATTCACTCAGTACCTCAGAAATGCAAACGATTCTACATTCCAGCAAAAACGTTTAACATGAATTAAATACCTATTAAAAGGTTTAATGTACTTTTACAGAGTAATTCCGGTGAAATACCATCCCCAGAATACTGAAGTGTAGAGTATACATACATGTCATTATAACGGTATGGCAGGATTTTCTCATCAATTCCATTCAGAAAATAAAAACTGCTACATACCTCAATGCAGATTCAACTGCCCGCTGTCCCCTGATCTGAAGCTTTTACCTCCCTCAGATGGCCGAGAAACAGCAATATGATCTTAACTACTCCGGTTAAAATCATAAGAAAAAAACTCTGGTAGATTCTTCTTCAAACTCTGCCAGAGAAGTAATAACACGCTCCGGTGCTATTGTAAAATAACAAACTTTTGATTGAAGTTATAAAAACTAAGTATAATCACCATAGCCCTCTCACACCTCCTATCTAGTCTTTGGGTGCAAGAGAATGACTGGAGGTGACGTAGAGGGGAGGAGCTATATAGCAACTCTGCTGGGTGAATCCTCTTGCACTTCCTGTAGGGGAGCAGATAATATCCCAGAAGTAATGATGACCCGTGGACTGATCACACATAACAGAAGAAAACAAACCTATACACATTATTTAATCAGAATCAAATGCTACTTCAGATATTGCTACAATGTTGATTTATTTATCAAAGGAACAATGACCAGTCAAAATCCTTATTGAGACCATGTGGTATGAGAGTGTTTAATTTATTTATCCAAAACATTTCTCTCCTCTTTAATAATTGGTCCCTGTCACCTCCTCTCCTGGGTCTGTCAACTTGTTCTATCACCTGAAATCGTAGTTGACTGATGTTATGGCCCATGGAGAGGAAGTGACAGGAAACAGGAGCTTCCCTAGTTTTAGTCCTAATGTTGGATTTATGTTCAGTAATCCTGGTTCTGACTTCCCTGCTCGTTTCTCCGATATAAATTCTGGCACATGGACATTTAATCAGATATATGGCATATGTGCTTCTGCATGTTAAATGTTTTTTTATTGGATATTTAGTTCCATTTGTTGGATGAAAATTTTTTTCCCCTTTTATTATGGAGCTACAATGACTGCAGTGTAAGCAAGGATAACACCCTATATTATCTGACCCTATTTTTGTTTGTGATATCTTTTTTTCACTACCTATATCAGCACGCACTAATAGATCTCTTAAATTTTTAGTTTTTTTATAAGCTGTCATAGGGATGTTTTTAAAATCCTCAACTTGAGGATTTACAATCCCTAAGTATGTGCCAGTATCTGTTGATAATACGTGATATTTTTGGTCTTAAGGTGTTGTACTGTGTCACAAATATCATTCTGTTGTCTTTTGTATTTTCTTTTTTGGGTTTTTTCTCATTGTCTTTGATATAGTCTAATTGTTCCATAACCAATTCCTCTGGGTAGCCTCTTCTTTTGAATTTTTCTGCCATTTCATTTAATCTTAAATCACATTTTTCTTTGTCTGTGACAATTCTTTTAACTCTTTCGAATTGGCTTCTGGGTATAGCCTTTATTGTATTTTCTGAATGAAAACTATCAAATTGCAGTATTTTATTTTTGTCCGTGGGTTTGACATATAGGTCAGTTTTTAAAAAACCTTTTTCTACATAGACAAAAGTGTCTAGAAAAGCTACTCCTGTTTCATCCATATTGAGTGTGAATTTTAACCCAACAACAGATGAATTAAGATATTGAACAAATAGCAATAGGATTCCAACGTCGCCCAACCATATGCCAAATATGTCATCCACATATCTCCACCATGCTGCACCATATTGTAAAAACAATGGGTGTGAATATACAAATCTTTCTTCTATGTGGGACATAAATATATTGGCATATGTTGGGGCGACGTTGGAGCCCATTGCAGTTCCTTGCTTTTGCAAAAAGAAATTATCTTGAAAAAGGAAATAATTTTGGTATAAAATAATGGATAATAAATCTATTATAATTTGAATTTCTTTGTCATTGTATTTGTTATCCAACTTTAATGTGTTGGTTACTGCTTTCTATGCCACTGGAATGTTTGATTGACGTATATAAACTAGTTATGTCTAGTGTATATAAAATACATTTATCTCCAATATGTCCTATGTCTTTTAATTTATTTATGAAGTCATTAGTATCCTTTAAATAGGAAGATGTATTCAATAAAGAGGGTTGCAGTACTTTATCTAAAAATATGGCAATTTTTGAAAATATAGAGTTAACTACTGCCACTATGGGGCGGCCTGGAGGATGAAATTCATCTTTATGGATTTTTGGCGTTATATATAATACTGGTCTAACTGGATTTTTTTCTGTTAAGGACTCTTTAAATTCAGCTGTAATGATCCCCATTTTAACTGCCTGGTTACAGTAGGGTCTCTTGTTAATGGTTCTTATATTAGGGTGTAATTGAGTCGTCTCTCTATTTCTTTAACATAATCAGTCTTATTTAATAAGACTACAGCCCCGCCCTTATCAGCTTCCTTTACAATAATTTCTTTATTGTGTCTTAACTTGTTAATGGTATCATGTTGTTTTTTATTATTAGCTTGCACTAATTTCCTCTTTTTGTTTCTTTTTAACAAATTTTCTACTTCCTTTTGAACTAATTTGGCAAAGGTTGCAACACTATGTTGTGTGGGCGGTGTGAACTTACTTTTTCCTTTAATACCAAATATGTTTGGGTTATTGAATCTTGTGCCATTGTCTGTGTCATCTTTCTTAGTCACTTACACCTAGATTTAGAGTTTTGCGTTAGAAGGGGTGCGTTATCTACACGTGTTTTTTCCCCCCGCACCTTTTAAATAACGCTGGTATTTAGAGTTCTCTGAAGGGCTGCGTTAGGCTCCAAAAAAGGGAGCGTAGAGCGTAATTTACCGCCACTTCAACTCTAAATACCAGCATTGCTTACGGACGCGGCCAGCTTCAAAAACGTGCTTGTGCACGATATCCCCATAGGAAACAATGGGGCAGTTTGAGCTGAAAACACCTGCAAAAAAGCAGCGTTCAGCTCCTAACGCAGCCCCATTGTTTTCTATGGGGAAACACTTCCTAAGTCTGCACCTAACACCCTAACATGTACCCCGAGTCTAAACACCCCTAACCTTACACTTATTAACCCCTAATCTGCCGCCCCCTGCATTTTATTATTAACCCCTAATCTGCCGCTCCGTACACCGCCGCAACCTACATTATAGCTATGTACCCCTAATCTGCTGCCCCTAACATCGCCGACCCCTATATTATATTTATTAACCTCTAATCTGCCCCCCCCCCAACGTCGCCGCTACCTTACTACACTTATTAACCCCTAATCTGCTGACCGGACCTCGCCGCTACTATAATAAATGTATTAACCCCTAAACCGCCTCACTCCCGACTCACAAACCCTTATAATAAATAGTATTAACCCCTAATCTGCCCCCCCTAACATCGCCGACACATAACTTCAAGTATTAACCCCTAATCTGCCGACCGGACCTCGCCGCTACTCTAATAAATGTATTAAAACCAAAAAGCTAACTCTAACCCTAACACCCCCCTAAATTAAATATAATTTAAATCTAACGAAATAAAATAAATCTTATTAAATAAATTAATCCTATTTAAAGCTAAATACTTACCTGTAAAATAAACCCTAATATAGCTACAATATAACAAATAATTATATTGTAGCTATTTTAGCATTTATATTTATTTTACAGGCAACTTTGTATTTATTTTAACTAGGTAGAATAGCTATTAAATAGTTATTAACTATTTAATAACTACCTTGCATAAAAACATAATTTATGCTTACCTGATAAATTTATTTCTCTTGTAGTGTGTTCAGTCCACAGGTCATCCATTACTTATGGGATATATTCTCCTTCCCAACAGGAAGTTGCAAGAGGATCACCCAAGCAGAGCTGCTATATAGCTCCTCCCCTCACATGTCATATCCAGTCATTCGACCGAAACAAGACGAGAAAGGAAAAACTATAGGGTGCAGTGGTGACTGGAGTTTTAATTAAAATTTAGAACTGCCTCAAAAAAGACAGGGCCGGCCGTGGACTGAACACACTACAAGAGAAATAAATTTATCAGGTAAGCATAAATTATGTTTTCTCTTGTTAAGTGTGTTCAGTCCACGGGTCATCCATTACTTATGGGATACCAATACCAAAGCTAAAGTACACGGATGATGGGAAGGACAAGGCAGGAACATTAAACAGAAGGAACCACTGCCTGTAGAACCTTTCTCCCAAAAACAGCCTCCGAAGAAGCAAAAGTGTCAAATTTGTAAAATTTTGAAAAGGTATGAAGTGAAGACCAAGTTGCAGCCTTGCAAATCTGTTCAACAGAGGCCTCATTTTTAAAGGCCCAGGTGGAAGCCACAGCTCTAGTGGAATGAGCTGTAATTCTTTCAGGAGGCTGCTGTCCAGCAGTCTCATAGGCTAAACGTATTATGCTACGAAGCCAAAAAGAGAGAGAGGTGGCCGAAGCCTTTTGACCTCTCCTCTGACCAGAATAAACGACAAACAGAGAAGAAGTTTGCCGAAAATCTTTAGTTGCCTGTAAGTAGAAATTCAGGGCATGGACTACGTCCAGATTATGCAAAATACGTTCCTTCTTTGAGGAAGGATTAGGACATAATGATGGAACAACAATCTCTTGATTGATATTCCTGTTAGAAACAACCTTAGGTAAAAACCCAGGTTTAGTACGCAGAACTACCTTGTCTGAATGAAAAATCAGATAAGGAGAATCGCAATGTAAGGCAGATAACTCAGAGACTCTTCGAGCCGAGGAAATAGCCATCAAAAACAGAACTTTCCAAGATAAAAGCTTAATATCAATGGAATGAAGGGGTTCAAACGGAACACCCTGAAGAACTTTAAGAACCAAGTTTAAGCTCCACGGAGGAGCAACAGTTTTAAACACAGGCTTAATCCTAGCCAAAGCCTGACAAAAAGCCTGGACGTCTGGATTCTCTGCCAGACGTTTGTGTAAAAGAATAGACAGAGCAGAAATCTGTCCCTTTAACGAACTAGCGGATAAACCCTTTTCTAAACCCTCTTGTAGAAAAGCCAATATCCTAGGAATCCTAACCTTACTCCATGAGTAACTCTTGGATTCACACCAATATAAATATTTACGCCATATCTTATGGTAAATTTTTCTGGTAACAGGTTTTCGAGCCTGTATTAATGTATCAATTACCGACTCCGAAAAACCACGCTTTGATAGAATCAAGCATTCAATCTCCATGCAGTCAGTCTCAGAGAAATTAGGCTTGGATGGTTGAAAGGACCCTGAATTAGAAGGTCCTGCCTCAGAGGCAGAGACCATGGTGGACAGGACGACATGTCCACTAGGTCTGCATACCAGGTCCTGCGTGGCCACGCAGGCGCTATCAGAATCACCGATGCTCTCTCCTGTTTGATCCTGGCAATCAGTCGAGGTAGCAACGGAAATGGTGGAAACACATAAGCCATGTTGAAAACCCAAGGGGCTGCTAGTGCATCTACCAGCACCGCTCCCGGGTCCCTGGACCTGGATCCGTAACAAGGAAGCTTGGCGTTCTGACGAGATGCCATGAGATCTAGCTCCGGTTCGCCCCAACGAAGAATCAGTTGAGCAAACACCTCCGGGTGAAGTTCCCACTCCCCCGGATGAAAGGTCTGGCGACTTAGAAAGTCCGCCTCCCAGTTCCCCACGCCTGGGATGTAAATCGCTGACAGGTGACAAGAGTGAGACTCTGCCCAGCGTATTATCTTCGAGACTTCCAACATCGCTAGGGAACTCCTGGTTTCCCCTTGATGATTGATGTAAGCTACAGTCGTGATGTTGTCCGACTGAAATCTGATGAACCTCAGTGTTGCTAACTGAGGCCAAGCTAGAAGAGCATTGAATATTGCTCTTAATTCCAGAATGTTTATTGGGAGGAGTTTCTCCTCCTGAGTCCACGATCCCTGAGCCTTCAGGGAGTTCCAGACTGCACCCCAGCCTAGTAGGCTGGCATCTGTTGTTACAATAGTCCAATCTGGTCTGCGAAAAGTCATTCCTTTGGACAGATGAACCCGCGACAACCACCAGAGAAGAGAATCTCTGGTCTCCTGGTCCAGATTTAGTAAAGGGGACAGATCTGAGTAATCCCCATTCCACTGACTTAGCATGCATAGTTGCAGCGGTCTGAGATGCAGGCGCGCAAATGGCACTATGTCCATTGCCGCGACCATTAAGCCGATTACTTCCATGCACTGAGCCACTGATGGGCTTGGAATGGAATGAAGGACACGGCAAGCATTTAGAATTTTTGATAACCTGGACTCCGTCAGGTAAATCTTCATCTCTACAGAATCTATAAGAGTCCCTAGAAAGGGAACCCTTGTGAGTGGTAACAGAGAACTCTTTTCCATGTTCACTTTCCACCCATGCGACCTCAGAAATGCTAGAACTATCTCTGTATGAGACTTTGCATTTTGAAAACTTGACGCTTGTATCAGAATGTCGTCTAGGTACGGAGCCACCGCTATGCCTCGCGGTCTTAGTACCACCAGAAGCGAGCCCAGAACCTTTGTAAAAATTCTCGGGGCCGTAGCCAACCCGAAGGGAAGAGCTACAAACTGGTAATGCCTGTCTAGAAAGGCAAACCTTAGGTACCGATAATGATCTTTGTGAATCGGTATGTGAAGGTAGGCATCCTTTAAGTCCACTGTGGTCATATATTGACCCTCTTGGATCATGGGTAGGATGGTTCGAATAGTTTCCATTTTGAACGATGGAATCCTTAGGAATTTGTTTAAGATCTTCAGGTCCAAGATTGGCCTGAAGTTTCCCTCTTTTTTGGGAACCACAAACAGATTTGAGTAAAAACCTTGCCCTTGTTCCGTCCGCGGAACCGGGTGGATCACTCCCATTACTAAGAGGTCTTGTACACATCGTAGAAATGCCTCTTTCTTTATTTGATTTGTTGATAACCTTGACAGATGAAATCTCCCTTGTGGAGAAGTTTTGAAGTCCAGAAGGTATCCCTGAGATATTATCTCCAACGCCCAGGGATCCTGGACATCTCTTGCCCAGGCCTGGGCGAAGAGAGAAAGTCTGCCCCCCACTAGATCCGTTTCCGGATAGGGGGCCCTTTCTTCATGCTGTCTTAGGGGCAGAAGTAGGTTTTCTGGCCTGCTTGCCCTTGTTCCAGGACTGGTTGCCTTTCCAACCCTGTCTGTAACGAGTAGCAGTCCCTTCCTGTTTTGGAGCGGAGGAAGTTGATGCTGCTCCTGCCTTGAAATTACGCAAAGGCACGAAAATTAGACTGTTTGGCCTTTGATTTGGCCCTGTCCTGAGGAAGGGTGTGACCCTTACCTCCAGTAATGTCAGCAATAATTTCTTTCAAGCCGGGCCCGAATAAGGTTTGCCCTTTGAAAGGAATATTAAGCAATTTAGATTTAGAAGTTACATCTGCTGACCAGGATTTAAGCCATAGCGCTCTGCGCGCCTGGATGGCGAATCCGGAGTTCTTAGCCGTTAGTTTGGTTAAATGCACAACGGCATCCGAAACAAATGCATTAGCTAGCTTAAGGGCTTTAAGCTTGTTCATAATCTCATCCAATGGTGCTGTGCGAATAGCCTCTTCCAGAGACTCAAACCAGAATGCCGCTGCAGCAGTGACGGGCGCAATGCATAAAAGGGGCTGTAATATAAAACCTTGTTGAGCAAACATTTTCTTAAGGTAACCTTCTAATTTTTTATCCATTGGATCTGAGAAAGCACAACTATCCTCCACCGGGATAGTGGTCCGCTTGGCTAAAGTAGAAACTGCTCCCTCCACCTTAGGGACCGTCTGCCATAAGTTATGTGTGGTGGCGTCTATTGGGAACATTTTTCTAAATATCGGAGGAGGGGAAAAGGGCACACCGGGTCTATCCCACTCCTTGCTAATAATCTCTGTAAGCCTTTTAGGTATAGGAAAAACGTCAGTACACACCGGTACCGCATAGTATTTATCCAGCCTACATAATTTCTCTGGGATTACAACCGTGTCGCAATCATTCAGAGCCGCTAACACCTCCCCTAGCAATACACAGAGGTTCTCAAGCTTAAATTTAAAATTTGAAATTTCTGAATCCGGTCTCCCCGGATCAGATCCGTCACCCACAGAATGAAGCTCTCCGTCCTCATGTTCTGCAAATTGTGACGCAGTATCGGACATGGCTCTCGTGTCATCGGCGCGCTCTGTCCTTAACCCAGAGCTATCGCGCTTGCCTCTTAACTCAGGCAAATTAGATAACACTTCCTTCATAACATTAGCCATATCATGCAAGGTGATTTGTAAGGGCCTTGATGTACTTGGCGCCACAATCTCACGCACCTCCTGAGCGGGAGGCGAAGGTATTGACACGTGAGGAGAGTTAGGCGGCATAACTTCCCCCTCGTTGTCTGGTGATAATTTCTTTACCAGTAAAGACTGACTTTTATTTAAAGTAACATCAATACAATTGGTACACATATTTCTATTGGGCTCCACATTGGCTTTTAAACATAATGAACAAGTAGATTCATCTGTATCAGACATGTTTAAACAGACTAGCAATGAAGGCTAGCAAGCTTGGAAAAAATCTTTCAATAAATTTACAAGCAATAGAAAAAAAAACGCTGCAGCGCTTTTTAAAAACACAAAAAACTGTCACAGTTGAAATAACAATGAACTAAATCAGTTATAGCCAACAATTTTAACAGTAAATGTATGAATTTAGCAGAGGATTGCACCCACTAGCAAACGGATGATTAACCCCTCAATACCCAAAAAAAACGGATAATCAATTTAAGATTTAACGCTCTTATCACAGTCAAACACACTGTCACAGGTCTGCTGTGACTGATTAACTCCCTCAAAAATGAATTTTGAAGACCCCTGAGCTCTCTGGAGACGTCCTGGATCAAGGAGGAAGAAGCAGGAAGACTGTGCTAGAATTTTAACTGCGCAACAAGGCGCTAAAAAAGGCCCCTCCCACTCATATTACAACAGTGGGAGACCTGTTACAACGGTTTCTATGCAGAAATATACGTTAGCCATATGGAAAAAAATCATGCCCAAAAAAGATTTATCACCAAAGTACCTCACAAAACGAATAACATGCCAGTAAACGTTTTAAAAACAACTTTCCAGTGTTATGCAAAGTTATCACTAAGCCTGCTACCAGTCGCTTCTACTGCAGTTAAGGCTCATACATTTATTTCAGTATTAACAGTATTTTCTCAGTCAAATTCTAGTCCCTAGAAAATAACTCCACTGTGCATACATTTATCAGCCTGATACCAGTCACTACTACTGCATTAAAGGCTGTACTTACATCATATGGGTAACAGCAGTGTTTTCTTAGTCAATTCCATTCCTAGAAAATATTACTGCACATACCTCATTTGCGGGGGACCCCGCATGCTATTCCCTTTTCTGAAGTTACCCCACTCCTCAGAATGTGCGAGAACAGCCAGTGGATCTTAGTTACGTCTGCTAAGATCATAGAAAACGCAGGCAGATTCTTCTTCTAAATACTGCCTGAGAGAAAAAACAGCACACTCCGGTGCCATTTTAAAATAATAAACTTTTGATTGAAGAATAATTAGGTAAAAAAAACTATCTCCTCTCGCGACCTCCTTCTTTGTTGAGACTTGCAAGAGAATGACTGGATATGACATGTGAGGGGAGGAGCTATATAGCAGCTCTGCTTGGGTGATCCTCTTGCAACTTCCTGTTGGGAAGGAGAATATATCCCATAAGTAATGGATGACCCGTGGACTGAACACACTTAACAAGAGAAATAATTACAAAATTATCTGTAAAATAAATCCTAACCTAAGTTACAATTAAACCTAACACTACACTATCAATAAATTATTTAACTAAACTACCTACAATTACCTACAATTAAATCAACTAAACTAAATTACAAAAAAAACAAACACTAAATTACAAAAAATAAAAAAGATACAAGAATTTTAAACTAATTACACCTACTCTAAGCCCCCTAAAAAAATAACAAAGCCCCCCAAAATAAAAAAATGCCCTACCCTATTCTAAAATAAAAAGTTAACAGCTCTTTTACCTTACCATCCCTTAAAAGGGCCTTTTGCAGGGCATGCCCCAAAGAAAACAGCTCTTTTGCATTTAAAAAAAACATACAATACCCCCCAACATTACAACCCACCACCCATATACCCCTAATCTAACCCAAACACCCCTTAAAAAAACTAACACTAATCCCCTGAAGATCTCCCTACCTTATCTTAACCACGCCGGGTATCACCGATCCGTCCAGAAGAGGGTCCAAAGTCTTCATCCTATCCGGCAAGAAGAGGTCCAGCAGAGGGTCTGAAGTCTTCATCCTATCCGGCAAGAAGAGGACATCCGGACCGGTAGACATGTTCATCAAGGCGGCGTCTTCTATCTTCATCCATCCAGCGCGGAGCGGGACCATCTTGAAGCGGATCCATCCTCTTCTTCCGGCGACTCCCGACGAATGAAGGTTTTTTTAAGTGACGTCATCAAAGATGGCATCCCTCGAATTCCTATTGGCTGATAGGATTCTATCAGCCAATCGGAATTAAGGTAGGAAAAATCTGATTGGCTGATTGAATCAGCCAATCAGATTCAAGTTCAATCCGATTGGCTGATTCAATCAGCCAATCAGATTTTTCCTACATTAATTCCGATTGGCTGATAGAATACTATCAGCCAATCGGAATTCGAGGGACGCCATCTTGGATGACGTCACTTAAAGGAACCTTCATTCGTTGGGCGTCGCCGGAAGAAGAGGATGGATCGGCGTTGGCTGCTTCAAGATGGTCCCGCTCCGCGCCAGATGGATGAAGATAGAAGATGCCGCCTGGATGAACATGTCTACAGGTCCGGATGTCCTCTTCTTGCCGGATAAGATGAAGACTTCGGACCCTCTTCTGGACCTCTTCTTGTCGGATAGGATGAAGACTTCGGACTCTCTTCTGGACGGATCGGTGATACCCGGCGTGGTGAAGATAAGGTAGGGAGATCCTCAGGGGCTTAGTGTTAGGTTTTTTAAGGGAGGTTTGGGTTAGAGTAGGGGTATGTGGGTGGTGGGTTGTAATGTTGGGGGGGGTATTGTATGTTTTTTTTAAATGCAAAATAGCTGTTTTCTTTGGGGCATGCCCCACAAAAGGCCCTTTTAAAGGCTGGTAAGGTAAAAGAGCTAAAAAAGATAACTTTTTATTTTAGAGTAGGATAGGGCATTTTTTTATTTTGGGGGGCTATGTTATTTTTTAGGGGGCTTAGAGTAGGTATAATTAGTTTAAAATTCTTGTAATCTTTTTTTATTTTTTGTAATTTAGTGTTTGTTTGTTTTTGTAATTTAGTTTAGTTGATTTAATTGTAGATAATTGTAGATAGTTTAGTTAATTTATTTATTGATAGTGTAGTGTTAGGTTTAATTGTAACTTAGGTTAGGATTTATTTTACAGGTAATTTTGTACTTATTTTAACTAGGTAGCTAATAAATAGTTATTAACTATTTAATAGCTATTGTACCTAGTTAAAATAAATACAAAGTTGCCTGTAAAATAAATCTAAATGCTAAAATAGCTATAATATAATTATTCGTTATATTGTAGCTATATTAGGGTTTATTTTACAGATAAGTATTTAGCTTTAAATAGGATTAATTTATTTAATAAGAAATAATTTATTTTGTTAGATTTAAATTACATTTAACTTAGGGGGGTGTTAGTGTTAGGGTTAGACTTAGCTTTAGGGGTTAATACATTAGAGTAGCGGCGAGGACCGGTCGGCAGATTAGGGGTTAATACTTGAAGTTAGGTGTCGGCGATGTTAGGGAGGGCAGATTAGGGGTTAATACTATTTATTATAGGGTTTTTGAGGCGGGAGTGAGGCGGTTTAGGGGTTAATACATTTATTAGAGTAGCGGCGAGGTCCGGTCGGCAGATTAGGGGTTAATAAGTGTAGTTAGGTAGTGGCGACGTTGGGGGAGGGCAGATTAGGGGTTAATAAATATAATGTAGGTGTCGGCGATGTTAGGGGCAGCAGATTAGGGGTACATAGGGATAATGTAGGTTGCGGCGGTGTGCGGTCGGCAGATTAGGGGTTAAAATTTTTTATTAGAGTGGCGGCAATGTGGGGGGACCTCAGTTTAGGGGTACATAGGTAGTTTATGGGTGTTAGTGTACTTTAGAGCACAGTAGTTAAGAGCTTTATGAACCGGCTTTAGCCCATAAAGCTCTTAACTCCTGACTTTCTTCTGCGGCTGGAGTTTTGTCATTAGAGTTCTAACGCTCACTTCAGCCAAGACTCTAAATACCAGCGTTCGAAAGATCCCATTGAAAAGATAGGATATGCAATTGACGTAAGGGGATCTGCGGTATGGAAAAGTCGCGGCTGGAAAGTGAGCGTTAGACCCTTACCTACAAGACTCTAAATACCAGCGGCCAGCCAAAACCAGCGTTAGGACGCCTTAACGCTGGTTTGGACGGCTAACACAGAACTCTAAATCTAGGCGTTAGTCATAATACAATTTGTATAATATCTCATTGTAGGGACCCACTACCCCTGCAGTTCATAGTGCTCATATATACTGTACATAACATAAAACTAGGAAATTTTTAATAACTATTAACTGGAGCTTTCAAGATTCTCAAAAGAATCTGTGCAAGCAAAGTTCATGTACCACCTGGCAGAAGAGAAAAAATTGTATAAAAAAAATGAAGATGGGGAAGGGTGAGAAGAAAGAAGAGAGAAAGGGCAAAAGAAAGGGTAAAGAAAGTCAAACTCCCAGGTTCCCCTTACCTAAATGTGGAGATCAATGTATACCAGATCGGGATAGGAGTGTTAACACAGCTGTATACCATACACATGGTCAATCAAGCATTAATATATTTGGTGTCCTTGAGAGAAGCCTCTCCTAGTGGTTGATGACATCCACATCTCTAACATTAGTTTGTGGATCTCAACTTTGCCTGACCACAAATAGTGGACCTCTCCAATTGTAGCATAAACAACACTGGATGATGTGCAATAGGGAGGAGGAACGCTACAGAGAAAAAGACCTTTTACAGAGTTGAGAGGGGCTGATCGTTTTGGCTGCTTCCTTTGCCTGTGTTGGCTATAACTCCCTGCTCTGATATTAACATCTTTCAGGGCTAAGACAATCTCAAATCCCAGCTGATTTGCCAACACAGAAGCATACTTTGGGCCATCTTGCTGCCTGTCTATTTGGCTAACCAAAATAACCTTTTGATTCGAGGATACACTACACAGACACCTACAGAGAGATCCCACACCTGGCTTATACATATTGGCTGGTGATGTAAAAATGTTAATGTACTTTATTTGTATCTATTTTTAAGCCTATTATAAGATAAATGTTAGCTGTTGTTAGGTTATCTAATATTAAAGAAAAAAGGGTTCTGTAATAAATACTTCTAAATTGATTTTAAATTATTATTTTAGAGTATTTTAGAGATTGTACTCAACTTTTAGCCATATTGTATTCGTTGATGTTGTATTGATTGGTTAACATTTTTATAGAGCGTTCTGACTGGTGCATTGGAAAAATCCCTGAATTATTATTGTGGCTGAAAGTAACTTAACTTCCTGCCTTTAAGTGTATTTTATATATCAGCTTGATATTTTACGTATGACCGTCCTATGAATTATTAATATTTTAATGTAATCTATACAATATAGTGTATAGGAAATTAATTTATCTGTTGAGACTAAAATGTTTGTTAGTAAATATTGCTGAAGTATAAAGTGTTTCAGGGTTATATTCAATTTGAGCTGCATTGTATTTGCTGATAAATGCTGGATAGTTGATTAATGATAGTTGATTAATCTTTTTATGGCTTCTAACTAACATATTCGATATATTGACAAATATGCTAGGCCTGATAATTAGGCATTAGATTTGATGGTATTATTTAATTGAATTGTTTTAACAAAAGTCACTCTGGCATTTTAGTTCAAACGGACTAGCTAAATTATGCTAATTAGTCGCTTGTGTAACTGATTAATATTGTTGTTTTATTTTTGGATTGTTCGAGAAGGTTTTAGACTGTGTTGGAGCCAGATAGGTTTAAGGAACCCTCTAGACAGGAATTTAAAATTAATTTCTTGGATTCTCTTCAAGATGGATACTGTTTTATGATTCATGAAGATTTTTCCGACATGCTTTGATATCTATTTGTATTCCCATGTCTTCACTCTACAGGCATTGAACAGGAGTGGTATTATCACTCTGTTTAAACAGAAATAGAGTCTTTATTTTATATATATATATATATATATATATATATATATATATATATATATATATATATATATATATATATATATATATATATATATATATATATATATATATATATAAAATTATTTTTTGCATAAAAAGAAGAAAGTTTCAACTAGCTATTTATTCATATAATTAAGAAATTAGTTTTTAAATTACCAAAAAAAGTTAAAAAATATATATATATACACACACACACACATTATCACATTCTTCTTTATCTGCAGTTATGTCTAAAATTATGAAATGGGTTAACTCTCATTTGGTATAGGAGAACTGCCATCATAATACAAATGGTTATAAAAACTTCTCTAGAATCCTCTTTATTCAGAAATGGCAGACATTTGCCATTGTTTTTTGGCAATTAGAAGGCTGCTAAGCTCAGCTGCAAACCATACTTTTGAAATTCCCAGGAGCAAAGAGGTTAATCAGTTAGCTGTTAAGTATAATATTTGCTGTAGTGTAGGGATTCCCCTACCACCTGACACCTATCGCCGCCCTGATTCCTACCAATCAGCTCTTTTCCCTTTCCCCTCCCACTTGCCACTACCATCATTTTATTTTCTGCAGTGTAGCAATCCCTCCTCAACCTCCCACCTCCCTGATCCCTCTCAAACCCTGGTCAATGCCATCTAAATTATTGTTAGTGACATTTTATAACTTTTTTTATTTATTTATTTAACGTTTCTGTAGCGTAGGGATCCCTCTTCACCCCCCCCTGCAAACAATCATATAGTTTTAAATTGATTTGTTGTGCATGACCCACTTCCCCTCTCCATCCAAGAACAAAATTTATGTAGTGCGGGCCCATCCCTTCCTCTCCCCTTCTGTGATCATTTGCAGTAGTATAGTGGATCATCCCCCATCCAGCGAGGAGCCACCCACCCGTCCCACCGGCTCTACAGCATCATCAATACAGAAGAACTGCTTTCTAGTTGACGTGCCCATCAAAGGCACTGCAAGCATGGTGCCAAGGATCTCACAAAGAACAGCCACTTTAGATCAGGGAATTGGCATATAAATCTGCATTTCACCTGGGAGGCCTGTGACATCTCCATACTGGGAGGGGATTTAAATTGCCTGTCTGAAAACTCCTGTTTTCCCCTCTGTCCTTTTTGTAGCTACTCTGAGGAGGAAATTGAATCTTAGACTGGTTGGAGAAACCCTATAAACAATCTGTAAATCAACACTTCAGAATTCACCTCACTTCATCTAGGAGACAAACATTTTACTCATGGATTCTTCAGAAGAAACAACTTAAGTAGTTTATTTTTAAAACTGCTTTATCCTGATAAAAAAAATCAGGTAAGGAGAATCACAAGATGACTCTTGCTCTACTTGTAAGGAAATTGTTAAGAGAAAAGAACCTTTCTAGATGACAGCCTGAAGAAACCCTCAAAACCAAGTTACGGTTCTACAGAGGGGCAGCAGGCCTGATAATTGGACTAATCCTGCCCAAATCTTGAGTAAATGCTTGAATGTCAGGAAATTTCAAAATCTTCTTGTGTTACACGACTGAAAGGGCACAAATGTGGCCTTTAAGGAAACAGGCTGATAAACCCTTATCCAGATCCACCTGCAATACAATTACAGATTCGAGAAATCTGAAAGAGTTCCAATTGTAAATCTTAGACTCACACCAGGAAAGAACAACTTTCCAGAATTTGTAAAAAAAAACTTTTCTGAGACAAAATCAGACAATCAATCACCATGCCGTCAAATTAAGAGATTTGAGATCTTGATGGAAGGCTCTTTGAGAGAGGTCCTTCTTGGGAGGAAAACACAAAGGCTGGCTTGAGGACAATTGTACTAGATCTGCATACCAAGTCCTGCGAGGCCATGCAAGTGCAAATAAAATCCCTGAGGCCCTTTCATGTTTTATACTGGCTATTATCCTCCATAGTAAACCAAAAGGAGCAAAGATGTAAATCAGATTGAATGGCCAGGAAATCACTAGTGCATCTAATAGAGTTGCTTGTGGATCCCAAGATCTCACACAATACTGGGGTATATTGTAAGTAAAGCGAGAAACCTATGTCTGGCCTTTCGCAACAATATACCTCCTGAATTAAAAAACATTCACTGCTTCCCAATTGTCCGCACCTGGAATCTATGTAGCTGAAATTATGCATTGATGGCGGTCTGTCCAAGTCAGAATGCGGGAAACCTCTTTCATTGCTAAGGCACTTTGAGTGAGTGTTTTTTATACCTACTACTCGGTTTCCGTCATATGCTTGGGATCATTATTGTACTGTAGCAGTGTTTAACATTTGGATTGCTACTGTTTGAAAAATTGGATCAATGAGTATACAGACTATACAAGAGATTCCTCTCTTTTACCACTTATTGCTTCACTTAATTTAAATTGTGGAATAAATCAATAAATAATAATTATTTTTTACTGTTCATTTTATACATGAAAGGTATCATCGAAAATAACAAACAGCACTTAAATAGGTCTCTGTAAATGGAATTACAAACTGAGACTTATCTATATCGGAGAAAATAGTTTATTACAATTTGAGTACCACCTTGGTGATTGATGTGAGCCACTACTGTGACATTGTCTAATTGAAACCTCAGAGAAGACTCCAGTCTTAACAGGGGCCAAATCTGGATAGCCCTGAAGATTGCATAGAGCTCTAAGGAGTTAATCAGAAACCTTGCGTCCCAAGGAGACAAAACTCCCTGAAATTTCTGAGAACCCCAGAATGCATCCCAACCCAGCAGGCTGGCCTCCATGGTAAATACTACCTAATTCAGATGGAGCAAATAGGTTCCCTAAATCAAGTCTAATGAGTCTGCCAGATAGAGAATGTCTTGTCTTTAAGTCTAAATAGATCTTCTGAGACTGACTGTTGGAAACTTCATTTCAATGTTGCAACATTTGAAGCTGCAAAGGACGTAAGTGGAATCTGGCAAAAGGTACGGCTACCAACTACTTTCATGCATTGAAGTAGTGTAGGACGAAGAGGCTGATGGAGATGAGCAATAGGGCTTCTGCAATTTGAGTTTGCGAACATCTGTGAGACATAGTCTTATTTTAACAGTTTATGGCAAAGCCCAGAAAGGCCACTCTGGTATGTGGCAGTAGAGAGCTTTTCTGGAGGATCATTTTTCAGCCATGGAAACGAAGGAACTGAAGAAACTGTTTGTATGTTTCTGAGCCATCTGAAAGAAGCAGTCTGTACCCGAATGTAGTCTAGGTAAGGAGCTAATGCCGAGCCATGAGCTTTCACTAAGGACAAAAGAGCTCAGAGAAGCTTTGAGGAGATTATTGGATCTGGTGCCAGACCAAATGGGAGCAGCACACATTGGTAGTGCCTGTTAAGAAAGGTAAATATGAAAAATGTTGTATGATCTCTGTGAATAGGAATATGCAAATAGGCATCTTTCAAGCCTATGGTACACATAAATTGACCCTCCCGTACTAAAGGTTATATAGTGAGAAAAGTCTCCATTTTAAAGTTTGAACTTTCAGAAATTTGTTCAGCGTTTTGAGATCCAAGATCGGTCTGTAAGTAACTTCTTTCTTTGGAACAATGAAAAAGGCCTGAAAAGAATCCCTGAATCTGTTCCCCCAAGGGGACTGGAGTAATCATTCTCTGGCCTTTAAATGATCTTTTGGAACAATGAGACAGGAGGAATCTTCCTTGAGGAGTACAAGATTAAAAGCCTTTACAGTACCCCTAGGAAATTATGTTAATTATTCAAGGAACTTTAAAATAATTTTTTACAAGCCTACTGAAAAATAAAAATCAGTCTGCCCCCACAAGAACATAGTCTGGAATGGGGGCCACACCTTCATGCTGATTTGGAGGAAGGGACCAGTATTTTATTATTATTATTTTGGTCTGTTTGGACATAAACCAAGAGGAATACGGCTTCCATGTGGACTTGTGGACTCCTGAGATACTGAAGAGGAGGATCTTTGAGTCTTGGAATGAAAAAAGGAGTGAAATCATCTAGTGGTCTTAACCCTGCCCTTTGCTTTTTTGTCTTGTGGAAGGAAAGCTCCTTTACCTCCAGTGACTGTAGCAATTCAGAGCAGGTGCTCTCCATCTCCATATGGGATCCTATTGGCTTTCACTCGAAGTCTCAATTTAATGGCTAGTAATTTGTCAGCTCTGTTTCCCTTCTGGTAGAAACATTGCTGTAATTTAGTTAATGAGTCTTGTACTCTTTGGGTCTCCAAGCTGGACATTTTATCTTTTACCTTGTTGCATTTCTCAGATAAAGAGGGGTCAGTTGATAAAGATATTTGGGATTCTAGATCAGCTAGGTTACAAAATAGCATTGCCAATGTTTTCCCTTTTCTTTTTTTAATAAAGGATGCTTGATTAATAAAGAATCCTGGTAAGTATGATTTTAACAAGGCCCAGACAACATCAATCTCAACAGTGCCATTATCATTTATCAACACAAAAGCACTAATTTCCTTGTTTACTACTGGTATCAAGTGATCGGCCAGCAGTGAATTCCTCAATCTCTATATATGAGAAGACCTCGGATGGCTCTCCATTTTAATATTAGTAGTTACAGCTTTATGCTCCAACTACGCGCATTCATGTATCTCCGAATCAGAAATCTTATCTGATAGCCACGAGCCAGAGAATATTACATCAAGCCTCACAAAATAATTATGTGGAATAGAGCAATGAGTATATTCTTTAGAATTTGGATTTATTGATCTCACTGCATATTACTGAATTATAAGTTTATGGAATAAACTAGATGGGGATTGAGAAGTAGTTCCCAGTCCTATAAGTCTGATAGATCGTTTATCTACCTGCGTGTCCCATACCATATTACAATTTCTGGCTAAAATCACATATATTCAAAAGAAAAACTGGATGGTCTTAAATTATTAATAAAAAGTTCAAATTTTATTCCATTCCAAAAAGTAAAAAAAAAAAACGAAATAAGGGGTACAACCCAACCATAGAGAAAAACATACAAACTGGTGCGCAGTCCTAGAACGGCTTACGCATTTCGGATAACCTCTGTAGTCATAGCCTGAATAGAACTATCTGTTAATAATTAAAAAAAACCTTGCATGCTTACAATTGGTTTAAAAATAATTAGACCGCCCCGTGATGCAATCACTCATCTAAATAATACTAACTTAATTCTCTAAACCTGAAAATTATCATAGATATACTATTGGCAATATTTTTCATTCCATAGAAATAAGAAATGTAAAACATATATATATATATATGAAATATGATAGCTAAAGTGTCAACAATATTTATATATAATGGACCGCAAAACATGCTGATACATATATTAAATATATTCTTTTTACATACAATATATTATATCCATACATATCAATATGAATAGTAGAAAAAATATAGAAGCTTAGAATTTACATTTGCATAACGTTGGAGGGACAATCTACAGAAAGTAGCCATTATACCAGTTGAAAAATAAATATTGAATATAGTCTCAAAAACTGAATATTAAATATATTTTATTGCCACAGATTCATTATATCATACCTCGAATTTAAACCTTTTGGCAGTCTTGTATTCAAGGTAAAAATCCAATATGCCTCATGTCTTGCCAGAATTCTATCAAGATCACCTCCTCTTTTAGGTCTGGAGATTTTCTCTATCGCACACCAAGAGAAACTATTAAGGTGTCCTTTGTGATAAATGCCAAAATGTTGCACAACTGGTGTGGATGCTCTCTTAGTGTTAAAAGAGGAGAAATGCTCTCTAATTCTGGAATTGACATCTCTCGACGTGAGGCCTACATATTGGATTCTACATAGTGTACATTCTATAAGATAAATTACATTTTGTGATGTACAATTTAAACAAGTTTCAATATTGCAGTTTCTGCCTGTAACAGTGCTTAAAAATTCTTTAGTCAATTTAGCATAATCATAGGGTTTACACTTCTTGTGTCCGCACCTGTACATGCCTGTGTGTTTGTAAGGATTTGTGTAACACACAGGATCTAGTATAACAGATGTTGTGTAGCTGTATAATAAAGACACCAAATGAAATGAGGCTTTAACACTTGGGTCAAGAAATGATACAGCAGTTGCTACAGTAGTATTGTTTCAGAGGATAAATGCAGAATATATATATATATATATATATATATATATATATATATGTGGTTGAGAATATATATATACAAAAGATAAGTATCAGGATAAGTAGTACTTAGCAGAACTTGATGTTCTATAACTCACAACCCAGTATAGCTCAAATCAGATAAGCAGAAATAATCAGAGTTGATATTGCAGGGAAACTGTAGTTATCTGATACAGAGTCTGTCTAATTAGACTAGTGGTAACACAGAAGTTATTCAGCAATGCAGGAAGGAAGTCTCCGATAGATATAGCTAGTAGTTATAGGTTAGTAACACAATGCAAGATTAGAGTCTGCAGGGAGTAATACTCCAGTTGTTATAACA
Organism: Bombina bombina; assembly: GCF_027579735.1. Classification (NCBI taxonomy): domain Eukaryota; kingdom Metazoa; phylum Chordata; class Amphibia; order Anura; family Bombinatoridae; genus Bombina; species Bombina bombina. Next base: position 180,834,110 of record NC_069506.1, on the reverse strand, counting down.
AGCATATGTTGATAGGCAAGACAGTCAGTGTATATTTGTAATAGCAGGAAGGCAGTAGATGGAACTCTGGTAAGTATATTATTTATGTACAAGGTTGAATTACAACAAGGATACTTGCGTGATTTGGAGGCTCAAAACAGAAGTCCGGTAAGTGAGTGGATTCCAGGAGAGAGTAACCAGCAGAGTTTACCCGGAGCGGTTAAGCACAGCGTGCAAGCAACAGGAATGCCAGGAGGTGGATGGATATGGTCCGCAAGTAGATCCGGAATGCCGGGTTTGGCTCAGCTTAGCAGAGGGGAAGTAGTGCAGACACTGACAAGAGAATCCACAGGCAAGTAGTCATGGCATCCAGCTGAATAAGCAATTGGCTTGCTTAAGATTATCCAAGGTAGAGACTCAGCAATAATGCGTGTTAGATAGCAATGGAGACAAGAGATTAGTAAAATATACTATATGCTTCAGAGATAATAGACTTGACAAGAGTTAAGGGTCAGAGCAACAGCTATGATGCTCAGACAAACAAAATAATCAAGAAATTAACCTAAAGGGGAGTAAGGTTATATAGGTGTTTGAACCAAGAAGTCCCTTTTATTTGTTGGGATCTTAATAAAGTTGGGCATAGAATGGAACCCAAAGTAGGGCTTTTTCTGTATGAGCACCTAAGCCCCAACTTTACTGTGTCTACCAAATTATCCTCTGCAGACAATATAGTAAAGTGTTTGTGTACAATGTTACATATTGCAGGATATTGTGTACTATGTCCTGTTACAAATGTCACACCTCCAAATCTATCAGTCTTTATTTTACTTTCTATCAGGAGATTTTCTCTTGAAATAGTGCTTACAGCCCATTTTGCCTTCTTAATAGCTTTCATGGGGTACTTTCTGGCTGCTAACCGATTAACTAGATCTGTAGATTGTAGTTAATAATCCACTGGATTTGAACAATTTCTTTTTAATCTTGTGAATTCCCCTTTTGCTATAGCATATGGTAAATGCTTTGGGTGACAGCTGGTGCCCAGAAGTAGTGAATTCCCTGAAATGGGTTTACGATAGACTGTGGACTCTATTATCCCTGTGTTCTTTCCTTTTAAGGTAATATCAAGGAAATTAATGTTAGTAACATTGTGTTCAAAAGTAAATTTCAAACCTATTTGGTTATTATTAAGATAATCAATAAACAGTTGTACATCATCAACAGGACCTTCCCAGATGAACAAGAGATCATCAATATATCTCTTATACAGAGAGATATTTTTTCTACAGGGAGTGCAGAATTATTAGGCAAATGAGTATTTTGAACACATCATCCTCTTTATGCATGTTGTCTTACTCCAAGCTGTATAGGCTCGAAAGCCTACTACCAATTAAGCATATTAGGTGATGTGCATCTCTGTAATGAGAAGGGGTGTGGTCTAATGACATCAACACCCAATATCAGGTGTGCATAATTATTAGGCAACTTCCTTTCCTTTGGCAAAATGGGTCAAAAGAAGGACTTGACAGGCTCAGAAAAGTCAAAAATAGTGAGATATCTTGCAGAGGCATGCAGCACTCTTAAAATTGCAAAGCTTCTGAAGCGTGATCATCGAACAATCAAGCGTTTCATTCAAAATAGTCAACAGGGTCGCAAGAAGCGTGTGGAAAAACCAAGGCGCAAAATAACTGCCCATGAACTGAGAAAAGTCAAGCGTGCAGCTGCCAAGATGCCACTTGCCACCAGTTTGGCCATATTTCAGAGCTGCAACATCACTGGAGTGCCCAAAAGCACAAGGTGTGCAATACTCAGAGACATGGCCAAGGTAAGAAAGGCTGAAAGACGACCACCACTGAACAAGACACACAAGCTGAAACGTCAAGACTGGGCCAAGAAATATCTCAAGATGGATTTTTCTAAGGTTTTAGGGACTGATGAAATGAGAGTGAGTCTTGATGGGCCAGATGGATGGGCCCGTGGCTGGATTGGTAAAGGGCAGAGAGCTCCAGTCCGACTCAGACGCCAGCAAGGTGGAGGTGGAGTACTGGTTTGGGCTGGTATCATCAAAGATGAGCTTGTGGGGCCTTTTCGGGTTGAGGATGGAGTCAAGCTCAACTCCCAGTCCTACTGCCAGTTTCTGGAAGACACCTTCTTCAAGCAGTGGTACAGGAAGAAGTCTGCATCCTTCAAGAAAAACATGATTTTCATGCAGGACAATGCTCCATCACACGCGTCCAAGTACTCCACAGCGTGGCTGGCAAGAAAGGGTATAAAAGAAGAAAATCTAATGACATGGCCTCCTTGTTCACCTGATCTGAACCCCATTGAGAACCTGTGGTCCATCATCAAATGTGAAATTTACAAGGAGGGAAAACAGTACACCTCTCTGAACAGTGTCTGGGAGGCTGTGGTTGCTGCTGCACGCAATGTTAATGGTGAACAGATCAAAACACTGACAGAATCCATGGATGGCAGGCTTTTGAGTGTCCTTGCAAGGAAAGGTGGCTATATTGGTCACTGATTTGTTTTTGTTTTGTTTTTGAATGTCAGAAAACAGAATTTATGTTTACCTGATAAATTACTTTCTCCAACGGTGTGTCCGGTCCACGGCGTCATCCTTACTTGTGGGATATTCTCTTCCCCAACAGGAAATGGCAAAGAGCCCAGCAAAGCTGGTCACATGATCCCTCCTAGGCTCCGCCTACCCCAGTCATTCGACCGACGTTAAGGAGGAATATTTGCATAGGAGAAACCATATGATACCGTGGTGACTGTAGTTAAAGAAAATAAATTATCAGACCTGATTAAAAAACCAGGGCGGGCCGTGGACCGGACACACCGTTGGAGAAAGTAATTTATCAGGTAAACATAAATTCTATTTTCTCCAACATAGGTGTGTCCGGTCCACGGCGTCATCCTTACTTGTGGGAACCAATACCAAAGCTTTAGGACACGGATGAAGGGAGGGAGCAAATCAGGTCACCTAAATGGAAGGCACCACGGCTTGCAAAACCTTTCTCCCAAAAATAGCCTCAGAAGAAGCAAAAGTATCAAACTTGTAAAATTTGGTAAAAGTGTGCAGTGAAGACCAAGTCGCTGCCCTACATATCTGATCAACAGAAGCCTCGTTCTTGAAGGCCCATGTGGAAGCCACAGCCCTAGTGGAATGAGCTGTGATTCTTTCGGAAGGCTGCCGTCCGGCAGTCTTGTAAGCCAATCTGATGATGCTTTTAATCCAAAAAGAGAGAGAGGTAGAAGTTGCTTTTTGACCTCTCCTTTTACCGGAATAAACAACAAACAAGGAAGATGTTTGTCTAAAATCCTTTGTAGCATCTAAATAGAATTTTAGAGCGCGAACAACATCCAAATTGTGCAACAAACGTTCCTTCTTCGAAACTGGTTTCGGACACAGAGAAGGTACGATAATCTCCTGGTTAATGTTTTTGTTAGAAACAACTTTTGGAAGAAAACCAAAAAACAAAACTTTCCAAGATAATAACTTAATATCAACGGAATGTAAGGGTTCAAACGGAACCCCCTGAAGAACTGAAAGAACTAAGTTGAGACTCCAAGGAGGAGTCAAAGGTTTGTAAACAGGCTTGATTCTGACCAGAGCCTGAACAAAGGCTTGAACATCTGGCACAGCTGCCAGCTTTTTGTGAAGTAACACAGACAAGGCAGAAATCTGTCCCTTCAGGGAACTTGCAGATAATCCTTTTTCCAATCCTTCTTGAAGGAAGGATAGAATCTTAGGAATCTTAACCTTGTCCCAAGGGAATCCTTTAGATTCACACCAACAGATATATTTTATCCAAATTTTGTGGTAAATCTTTCTAGTTACAGGCTTTCTGGCCTGAACAAGAGTATCGATAACAGAATCTGAGAACCCTCGCTTCGATAAGATCAAGCGTTCAATCTCCAAGCAGTCAGCTGGAGTGAGACCAGATTCGGATGTTCGAACGGACCCTGAACAAGAAGGTCTCGTCTCAAAGGTAGCTTCCATGGTGGAGCCGATGACATATTCACCAGATCTGCATACCAAGTCCTGCGTGGCCACGCAGGAGCTATCAAGATCACCGACGCCCTCTCCTGATTGATCCTGGCTACCAGCCTGGGGATGAGAGGAAACGGCGGGAACACATAAGCTAGTTTGAAGGTCCAAGGTGCTACTAGTGCATCCACTAGAGCCGCCTTGGGATCCCTGGATCTGGACCCGTAGCAAGGAACTTTGAAGTTCTGACGAGAGGCCATCAGATCCATGTCTGGAATGCCCCACAGTTGAGTGACTTGGGCAAAGATTTCCGGATGGAGTTCCCACTCCCCCGGATGCAATGTCTGACGACTCAGAAAATCCGCTTCCCAATTTTCCACTCCTGGGATGTGGATAGCAGACAGGTGGCAGGAGTGAGACTCCGCCCATAGAATGATTTTGGTCACTTCTTCCATCGCTAGGGAACTCCTTGTTCCCCCCTGATGGTTGATGTACGCAACAGTTGTCATGTTGTCTGATTGAAACCGTATGAACTTGGCCCTCGCTAGCTGAGGCCAAGCCTTGAGAGCATTGAATATCGCTCTCAGTTCCAGAATATTTATCGGTAGAAGAGATTCTTCCCGAGACCAAAGACCCTGAGCTTTCAGGGATCCCCAGACCGCGCCCCAGCCCATCAGACTGGCGTCGGTCGTGACAATGACCCACTCTGGTCTGCGGAAGGTCATCCCTTGTGACAGGTTGTCCAGGGACAGCCACCAACGGAGTGAGTCTCTGGTCCTCTGATTTACTTGTATCTTCGGAGACAAGTCTGTATAGTCCCCATTCCACTGACTGAGCATGCACAGTTGTAATGGTCTTAGATGAATGCGCGCAAAAGGAACTATGTCCATTGCCGCTACCATCAAACCTATCACTTCCATGCACTGCGCTATGGAAGGAAGAGGAACGGAATGAAGTATCCGACAAGAGTCTAGAAGTTTTGTTTTTCTGGCTTCTGTCAGAAAAATCCTAATTTCTAAGGAGTCTATTATTGTTCCCAAGAAGGGAACCCTTGTTGACGGAGATAGAGAACTCTTTTCCACGTTCACTTTCCATCCGTGAGATCTGAGAAAGGCCAGGACAATGTCCGTGTGAGCCTTTGCTTGAGGAAGGGACGACGCTTGAATCAGAATGTCGTCCAAGTAAGGTACTACGGCAATGCCCCTTGGTCTTAGCACAGCTAGAAGGGACCCTAGTACCTTTGCGAAAATCCTTGGAGCAGTGGCTAATCCGAAAGGAAGCGCCACGAACTGGTAATGCTTGTCCAGGAATGCGAACCTTAGGAACCGATGATGTTCCTTGTGGATAGGAATATGTAGATACGCATCCTTTAAATCCACCGTGGTCATGAATTGACCTTCCTGGATGGAAGGAAGAATTGTTCGAATGGTTTCCATCTTGAACGATGGAACCTTGAGAAACTTGTTTAAGATCTTGAGATCTAAGATTGGTCTGAACGTTCCCTCTTTTTTGGGAACTATGAACAGATTGGAGTAGAACCCCATCCCTTGTTCTCCTAATGGAACAGGATGAATCACTCCCATTTTTAACAGGTCTTCTACACAATGTAAGAATGCCTGTCTTTTTATGTGGTCTGAAGACAACTGAGACCTGTGGAACCTCCCCCTTGGGGGAAGCCCCTTGAACTCCAGAAAATAACCTTGGGAGACTATTTCCAGCTCCCAAGGATCCAGAACATCTCTTGCCCAAGCCTGAGCGAAGAGAGAGAGTCTGCCCCCCACCAGATCCGGTCCCGGATCGGGGGCCAACATTTCATGCTGTCTTGGTAGCAGTGGCAGGTTTCTCTCCCTCAGACAAAACCTCCCTGGCCCCATCAGACTGGTTTAGGGGCCCTTCAGAACCATTATTATCAGCGTCGTCATGCTCTTCAGTATCTAAAACAGAGCAGTCGCGCTTACGCTGATAAGTGTGCATTTTGGCTAAAATGTTTTTGACAGAATTATCCATTACAGCCGTTAATTGTTGCATAGTAAGGAGTATTGGCGCGCTAGATGTACTAGGGGCCTCCTGAGTGGGCAAGACTCGTGTAGACGAAGGAGGGAATGATGCAGTACCATGCTTACTCCCCTCACTTGAGGAATCATCTTGGGCATCATTGTCATTGTCACATAAATCACATTTATTTAAATGAGAAGGAACTCTGGCTTCCCCACATTCAGAACACAGTCTATCTGGTAGTTCAGACATGTTAAACAGGCATAAACTTGATAACAAAGTACAAAAAACGTTTTAAAATAAAACCGTTACTGTCACTTTAAATTTTAAACTGAACACACTTTATTACTGCAATTGCGAAAAAATATGAAGGAATTGTTCAAAATTCACCAAAATTTCACCACAGTGTCTTAAAGCCTTAAAAGTATTGCACACCAAATTTGGAAGCTTTAACCCTTAAAATAACGGAACCGGAGCCGTTTTTAACTTTAACCCCTTTACAGTCCCTGGTATCTGCTTTGCTGAGACCCAACCAAGCCCAAAGGGGAATACGATACCAAATGACGCCTTCAGAAAGTCTTTTCTATGTATCATATAAAAAGAAATTCCTGAGGAGGAAAAAACTTAAGAGGATGCGCTTGGAACACAGGTTATCAAAGTGGGACCTACCACTTTATGATTGGGTTTGTACCCGTATGCATAAATAAAAAAAAAAAAAAAAAATTATTTTTTTATAAACAGCACAGTGTTTGGTATGTGTAAAAAATTATAATAATGACGAAAATAAATTGTGTGTAAAACAAGTGCTCAGGACAATTTGTGTATAATATTAGTGATACATTGAAATAATCAGATATCACAGATAAACAATGATATTTGTGGCGATTAGTAAAATATATAAAAAAAGTACTTATCAATGTCCCAAAAATTGCTGTGATGTAAAAAATAAGTGTCCAATCCTAATATGTGAACAGTGATGTGTTCAGGTGTTTGGCGTGCTCCTCTTGTGTCCCGCGGTGCGATGGGTCAGGGTGTCTAGAATGGAAGATAAACAAGGGGCGCCAACATAGTGTGAATCGTTAAAACAACAAATATAAAAGTGATGTGCAAAAAACTACTCACAAGGAAAGTGGCACCTTAAATGAATAAGGTGCGATAAAGCAGGCTGACATTCAAATTCCAGCAGTCAGTACGCTGGAGGTCTCACCCAGAGGACCTGTGGAATCCAGATAGGCGTCTAGAAAGTAGCACCCACGTTTTTCAGGGCCAATGGCCGGACCAGGTGAGCTGCAAGCTGATAGGTTTTCTCCTGCTGCACTCACGCCACCGAGACTTTTCTCCAAAAACGACAGTGTCAGTGTATGAAAGGTTCCGTGGTAAAAGTCCTGTTTCAAAAACAAGTGGATCGTGGAAAGAAGCAAAAATACCGGGTCGTGGTATAAAACAAACAGTATTTATTTTGCAACGCGTTTCTCAGTCTATTCCAGACCGTTTCATCAGGCATAATCATAGTTAACAATAGAGATCTATTTAAACCCACAGTGACCCGGAATTGAAACAAAAGGTCAACTCTATTAATGTTGCAATTGCAAAAACATTTAACTTTTGATACATTGTATAAATTGGTTTGAACAATTGTGACCACACAGATAACACTTAAATAAAAAGTATAAAAAAAACATAATTCCCAAATATATTTCCGCCCCAATATATAACATAAACTTTCAAGATAGCTTTACCAATTTCTTGTTCGCCTAACATACAAAAGGTCCCAAGTTCGAGTGGGTGCTACTTTCTAGACGCCTATCTGGATTCCACAGGTCCTCTGGGTGAGACCTCCAGCGTACTGACTGCTGGAATTTGAATGTCAGCCTGCTTTATCGCACCTTATTCATTTAAGGTGCCACTTTCCTTGTGAGTAGTTTTTTGCACATCACTTTTATATTTGTTGTTTTAACGATTCACACTATGTTGGCGCCCCTTGTTTATCTTCCATTCTTTTCTATGTATCAGAGCTCCTCACACATGCGACTGCATGTCATGCCTCTCAAAAACAAGTGCGCAACACCGGCGCGAAAATGAGGCTCTGCCTATGATTTGGGAAAGCCCCTAAAGAATAAGGTGTCTAAAACAGTGCCTGCCGATATAATCTTATCAAAATACCCAGATTAAATGATTCCTCAAGGCTAAATATGTGTTAATAATGAATCGATTTAGCCCAGAAAAAGTCTACAGTCTTAATAAGCCCTTGTGAAGCCCTTATTTACTATCTTAATAAACATGGCTTACCGGATCCCATAGGGAAAATGACAGCTTCCAGCATTACATCGTCTTGTTAGAATGTGTCATGCCTCAAGCAGCAAGAGACTGCTCACTGTTCCCCCAACTGAAGTTAATTGCTCTCAACAGTCCTGTGTGGAACAGCCATGGATTTTAGTAACGGTTGCTAAAATCATTTTCCTCATACAAACAGAAATCTTCATCTCCTTTCTGTTTCTGAGTAAATAGTACATACCAGCACTATTTTAAAATAACAAACTCTTGATTGAATAATAAAAACTACAGTTAAACACTAAAAAACTCTAAGCCATCTCCGTGGAGATGTTGCCTGTACAACGGCAAAGAGAATGACTGGGGTAGGCGGAGGGATCATGTGACCAGCTTTGCTGGGCTCTTTGCCATTTCCTGTTGGGGAAGAGAATATCCCACAAGTAAGGATGACGCCGTGGACCGGACACACCTATGTTGGAGAAATGTATATTTGTGAATGTTGAGATGTTATATTGGTTTCACTGGTAAAAATAAATAATTGAAATGGGTATATATTTGTTTTTTGTTAAGTTGCCTAATAATTATGCACAGTAATAGTCACCTGCACACACAGATATCCCCCTAAAATAGCTATAACTAAAAACAAACTAAAAACTACTTCCAAAACTATTCAGCTTTGATATTAATGAGTTTTTTGGGTTCATTGAGAACATGGTTGTTGTTCAATAATAAAATTAATCCTCAAAAATACAACTTGCCTAATAATTCTGCACTCCCTGTATAGGGATTACTATCTCCAAATATGTGGCAGAACTCCCACCAACCTAAAAAAAGGTTAGCAAAAGAGGGAGCAAATTTTGCTCCCATAGCTGTGCCACATCTCTGGAGATAGTAAACTCCCTCAAATTGAAAGAAATTATGTGTCAAAAGAAAACCTAGAATTTTAAACACATATAGTTTAAAATTATCTGAGTAATCTGTGAAATTAGTGAGGAAAAAGCATACAGTTTCTATACCTTTGAGGTGTGGAATGCTTGAATATTATGATACAGCATCCACTGTGAGCCAGCTTGACTGCTCAGACCATTTATGTGTATTTACTACATTAAGTACATGCTTGGTATTCTTAAGGTATGAAGGGAGGGATGTTACCAAAGGTTGAAGGACTGTGTCCATCCATTCTGATAGGTTCCCTAAAAGGGAATCTATGCTGCTTACTATCGGGCGGCCCTGGACTTTGTCTAAAGATTTGTGAACCTTTGGTAAATGGTGGAACAGGGATGTTTTAGGGAAATCCACAAATAGATATTCAGCAGTTTTGATATCAATACACCCCTGTTCTACACCATCATCCAGAATCTGTCTAAGTTCTTCTTGAAAGTAACTCGTAAGATCACCTTTAAGAATAGGATAATCTGTTACTTTTTCAACCTTCATTGATATATTGAAGGTGGTCCATTACAACCACCATTCCTCCCTTATCTGCTCTTTTGATCACCAATTCTGTATTGTTCAGAAGAGCATAAAGTGCTTTCCTTTCAAGTCCAGTTAGGTTAGGTTTCATTTTTGGATGACTCTCTTTAAGTTTAATTAAATCACGTTCTATCCTATTATAAAAGGTTTCTATCACATTACCTCTTTTATGTATCGGATAAAATTTAGATTTTTTTTTTTTTTAAAGTAGGGCCTCTGCTAACCTCACCTGCCTCTGTTTGAGCTTCCAATTGAAGTTGTTGTAATGTTACAATGTCACAAGTGTGATCAAAGTTTTCCGAGTCAGAAGGGTGAGCAATGCCCTCTTTGTGAAAATCTTGGTCTATAGAATTACTAGAAAACATTTTTTTAAGAGTAATATTTCTAACTAATTTGTTGACATCCATAAGTGTGTGAAAGACACTAAAATCATTCGAAGGAGCAAACGTAAGCCCTATACTTAAGACTTTTAGTTCTTCCTGTTTCAATTGATGAGGACAAATTAATAGCATTATCAAAACTCTCTATTTGTATTTTGCCTGTGGTCTTGGTTCTCTCAGAGAATATCTTTCTTGACTGGAATCTAATTTGGGATTGTAATTCATATCTGTTCCTCCTCTTCCCCCTCCTGCTATTCCCTGATCTTGTGGAAAAACCTGATTGAAGGAATTCTGGTCCACTCTATTCCTACTATTGGTGGAATCCTTATGAGATATATTCTCTATCTGAGATTGTTTAGGTCTAACTACCTGCATATCAGACACAGTAACTACTGCATTGCGACCAGTTGTAGATGAGGCTACAACATTCTCTGCATTATAATATGTTGCGGCTATGGAAGAAGATGGGGGGAGGAGGGGGGAGGATGATGAGGATAAAGTGGCATAGCAGACAATGGTAATGGAGAAGGGTTATGTGTATGTGAAACATCCTGTTGTGTGTGGGAATTTGGAGTTATTTCTGTATTGTTTTTTTTTTCGTTCACAACTGAGTGATTACCATCACTTGGCCCTTCTGTATCATTTCCAGAAAAACAGAATTTATGTTTACCTGATAAATTACTTTCTCCAACGGTGTGTCCGGTCCACGGCGTCATCCTTACTTGTGGGATATTCTCTTCCCCAATAGGAAATGGCAAAGAGCCCAGCAAAGCTGGTCACATGATCCCTCCTAGGCTCCGCCTACCCCAGTCATTCGACCGACGTTAAGGAGGAATATTTGCATAGGAGAAACCATATGGTACCGTGGTGACTGTAGTTAAAGAAAATAAATTATCAGACCTGATTAAAAAAACCCGGGCGGGCCGTGGACCGGACACACCGTTGGAGAAAGTAATTTATCAGGTAAACATAAATTCTGTTTTCTCCAACATAGGTGTGTCCGGTCCACGGCGTCATCCTTACTTGTGGGAACCAATACCAAAGCTTTAGGACACGGATGAAGGGAGGGAGCAAATCAGGTCACCTAAATGGAAGGCACCACGGCTTGCAAAACCTTTCTCCCAAAAATAGCCTCAGAAGAAGCAAAAGTATCAAACTTGTAAAATTTGGTAAAAGTGTGCAGTGAAGACCAAGTCGCTGCCCTACATATCTGATCAACAGAAGCCTCGTTCTTGAAGGCCCATGTGGAAGCCACAGCCCTAGTGGAATGAGCTGTGATTCTTTCGGGAGGCTGCCGTCCGGCAGTCTCGTAAGCCAATCTGATGATGCTTTTAATCCAAAAAGAGAGAGAGGTAGAAGTTGCTTTTTGACCTCTCCTTTTACCGGAATAAACAACAAACAAGGAAGATGTTTGTCTAAAATCCTTTGTAGCATCTAAATAGAATTTTAGAGCGCGAACAACATCCAAATTGTGCAACAAACGTTCCTTCTTTGAAACTGGTTTCGGACACAGAGAAGGTACGATAATCTCCTGGTTAATGTTTTTGTTAGAAACAACTTTTGGAAGAAAACCAGGTTTAGTACGTAAAACCACCTTATCTGCATGGAACACCAGATAAGGAGGAGAACACTGCAGAGCAGATAATTCTGAAACTCTTCTAGCAGAAGAAAACATAATTTATGCTTACCTGATAAATTCCTTTCTTCTGTTGTGTGATCAGTCCACGGGTCATCATTACTTCTGGGATATAACTCCTCCCCAACAGGAAATGCAAGAGGATTCACCCAGCAGAGCTGCATATAGCTCCTCCCCTCTACGTCACTCCCAGTCATTCGACCAAGAATCAACGAGAAAGGAGAAACCAAGGGTGAAGTGGTGACTGGAGTATAATTTAAAAGATATTTACCTGCCTTAAAACAGGGCGGGCCGTGGACTGATCACACAACAGAAGAAAGGAATTTATCAGGTAAGCATAAATTATGTTTTCTTCTGTTATGTGTGATCAGTCCACGGGTCATCATTACTTCTGGGATACCAATACCAAAGCAAAAGTACACGGATGACGGGAGGGATAGGCAGGCTCATTATACAGAAGGAACCACTGCCTGAAGAACCTTTCTCCCAAAAATAGCCTCCGAAGAAGCAAAAGTGTCAAATTTGTAAAATTTGGAAAAAGTATGAAGCGAAGACCAAGTTGCAGCCTTGCAAATCTGTTCAACAGAGGCCTCATTCTTAAAGGCCCAAGTGGAAGCCACAGCTCTAGTAGAATGAGCTGTAATTCTTTCAGGAGGCTGCTGTCCAGCAGTCTCATAGGCTAAACGAATTATGCTACGAAGCCAGAAGGAGAGAGAGGTAGCCGAAGCCTTATGACCTCTCCTCTGACCAGAGTACACGACAAACAGGGAAGACGTTTGTCGAAAATCCTTAGTTGCCTGCAAGTAGAACTTGAGGGCACGAACTACATCCAGATTGTGTAGAAGACGTTCCTTCTTTGAAGAAGGATTTGGACACAAGGATGGAACAACAATCTCTTGATTGATATTCCTGTTAGTGACTACCTTAGGTAAGAACCCAGGTTTAGTACGCAGAACTACCTTGTCTGAGTGAAAAATCAGATAAGGAGAATCACAATGTAAGGCTGATAACTCAGAGACTCTTCGAGCCGAGGAAATAGCCATTAAAAACAGAACTTTCCAAGATAACAATTTTATATCAATGGAATGAAGGGGTTCAAACGGAACACCCTGTAAAACGTTAAGAACTAAGTTTAAACTCCATGGCGGAGCAACAGTTTTAAACACAGGCTTGATCCTAGCTAAAGCCTGACAAAAGGCCTGGACGTCTGGATTTTCTGACAGACGCCTGTGTAACAAGATGGACAGAGCTGAGATCTGTCCCTTTAATGAGCTAGCCGATAAACCCTTTTCTAAACCTTCTTGTAGAAAGGACAATATCCTAGGAATCCTAACCTTACTCCAGGAGTAACCTTTGGATTCGCACCAGTATAGGTATTTACGCCATATCTTATGGTAAATCCTTCTGGTAACAGGCTTCCTAGCCTGTATCAGGGTATCAATAACCGACTCAGAAAAACCACGTTTTGATAAAATCAAGCGTTCAATTTCCAAGCAGTCAGCTTCAGAGAAGTTAGATTTTGATGTTTGAATGGACCCTGTATCAGAAGGTCCTGTCTTAGAGGTAGAGACCAAGGCGGACAGGATGACATGTCCACTAGATCTGCATACCAAGTCCTGCGTGGCCATGCAGGCGCTATTAGAATCACTGATGCTCTCTCCTGTTTGATTTTGGCAATCAATCGAGGAAGCAGCGGGAAGGGTGGAAACACATAAGCCATCCCGAAGTTCCAAGGTGCTGTCAAAGCATCTATCAGAACCGCTCCCGGATCCCTGGATCTGGACCCGTAGCGAGGAAGTTTGGCGTTCTGGCGAGACGCCATGAGATCTATCTCTGGTTTGCCCCAACGTCGAAGTATTTGGGCAAAGACCTCCGGATGAAGTTCCCACTCCCCCGGATGAAAAGTCTGGCGACTCAAGAAATCCGCCTCCCAGTTCTCCACTCCCGGGATGTGGATTGCTGACAGGTGGCAAGAGTGAGACTCTGCCCAGCGAATTATCTTTGATACTTCCATCATTGCTAGGGAGCTTCTTGTCCCTCCTTGATGGTTGATGTAAGCTACAGTCGTGATGTTGTCCGACTGAAACCTGATGAACCCCCGAGTTTTTAACTGGGGCCAAGCCAGAAGGGCATGGAGAACTGCTCTTAATTCCAGAATGTTTATTGGCAGGAGACTTTCCTCCTGATTCCATTGTCCCTGAGCCTTCAGAGAATTCCAGACAGCGCCCCAACCTAGTAGGCTGGCGTCTGTTGTTACAATTGTCCAGTCCGGCCTGCTGAATGGCATCCCCCTGGACAGATGTGGCCGAGAAAGCCACCATAGAAGAGAGTTTCTGGTCTCTTGATCCAGATTCAGAGTAGGGGACAAGTCTGAGTAATCCCCATTCCACTGACTCAGCATGCACAATTGCAGCGGTCTGAGATGTAGACGTGCAAAGGGTACTATGTCCATTGCTGCTACCATTAAGCCGATCACCTCCATGCATTGAGCTACTGACGGGAGTTGAATGGAATGAAGGACACGGCATGCATTTAGAAGCTTTGTTAATCTGTCTTCTGTCAGATAAATCTTCATTTCTACAGAATCTATAAGAGTCCCCAAGAATGGAACTCTTGTGAGAGGAAAAAGAGAACTCTTCTTTTCGTTCACTTTCCATCCATGCGACCTTAGAAATGCCAGAACTAACTCTGTATGAGACTTGGCAGTTTGAAAGCTTGAAGCTTGTATCAGAATGTCGTCTAGGTACGGAGCTACCGAAATTCCTCGCGGTCTTAGTACCGCCAGAAGGGCACCCAGAACCTTTGTGAAGATTCTTGGAGCCGTAGCCAATCCGAATGGAAGAGCTACAAACTGGTAATGCCTGTCTAAGAAGGCAAACCTTAGATACCGGTAATGATCTTTGTGAATCGGTATGTGAAGGTAAGCATCCTTTAAATCCACTGTGGTCATGTACTGACCCTTTTGGATCATGGGTAAGATTGTCCGAATAGTTTCCATTTTGAACGATGGAACTCTTAGGAATTTGTTTAGGATCTTTAAATCCAAGATTGGCCTGAAAGTTCCCTCTTTTTTGGGAACCACAAACAGGTTTGAGTAAAACCCTTGTCCTTGTTCCGACCGCGGAACCGGATGGATCACTCCCATTAATAACAGATCTTGTACACAGCGTAGAAACGCTTCTTTCTTTATCTGGTTTGTTGACAACCTTGACAGATGAAATCTCCCTCTTGGGGGAGAGAATTTGAAGTCTAGAAGGTATCCCTGAGATATGATCTCTAGCGCCCAGGGATCCTGAACATCTCTTGCCCAAGCCTGGGCGAAGAGAGAGAGTCTGCCCCCCACTAGATCCGGTCCCGGATCGGGGGCCCTCGGTTCATGCTGTCTTTGGGGCAGCAGCAGGTTTCCTGGCCTGCTTGCCCTTGTTCCAGGACTGGTTAGGTTTCCAGCCTTGTCTGTAACGAGCAACAGCTCCTTCCTGTTTTGGTGCAGTGGAAGTTGATGCTGCTCCTGCTTTGAAATTCCGAAAGGGACGAAAATTAGACTGTCTAGCCTTAGCTTTGGCTTTGTCTTGAGGCAGGGCGTGGCCCTTACCTCCTGTAATGTCAGCGATAATTTCTTTCAAACCGGGCCCAAATAAAGTTTGCCCCTTGAAAGGTATATTAAGTAATTTGGACTTAGAAGTTACATCAGCTGACCAGGATTTTAGCCACAGCGCCCTACGTGCCTGAATGGCGAATCCTGAGTTCTTAGCCGTAAGTTTGGTTAAATGTACTACGGCCTCCGAAATGAATGAATTAGCTAGTTTAAGGACTCTAAGCCTGTCCGTAATGTCGTCCAGCGTAGCTGAACTAAGGTTCTCTTCCAGAGACTCAATCCAAAATGCTGCCGCAGCCGTAATCGGCGCGATGCATGCAAGGGGTTGCAATATAAAACCTTGTTGAACAAACATTTTCTTAAGGTAACCCTCTAATTTTTTATCCATTGGATCTGAAAAAGCACAGCTATCCTCCACCGGGATAGTGGTACGCTTAGCTAAAGTAGAAACTGCTCCCTCCACCTTAGGGACCGTTTGCCATAAGTCCCGTGTGGTGGCGTCTATTGGAAACATCTTTCTAAATATTGGAGGGGGTGAGAACGGCACACCGGGTCTATCCCACTCCTTAGTAACAATTTCAGTTAGTCTCTTAGGTATAGGAAAAACGTCAGTACTCGCCGGTACCGCAAAGTATTTATCCAACCTACACAATTTTTCTGGTATTGCAACAGTGTTACAATCATTAAGAGCCGCTAAAACCTCCCCTAGTAATACACGGAGGTTCTCCAATTTAAATTTAAAATTTGAAATATCTGAATCCAATCTGTTTGGATCAGAACCATCACCCACAGAATGAAGCTCTCCGTCCTCATGTTCTGCAAGCTGTGACGCAGTATCAGACATGGCCCTAGTATTATCAGCGCACTCTGTTCTCACCCCAGAGTGATCACGCTTGCCTCTTAGTTCTGGTATTTTAGCCAAAACTTCAGTCATAACAGTAGCCATATCTTGTAATGTTATCTGTAATGGCCGCCCAGATGTACTAGGCGCCATAATATCACGCACCTCCCGGGCGGGAGATGCAGGTACTGACACGTGAGGCGAGTTAGTCGGCATAACTCTCCCCTCGCTGTTTGGTGAAATTTGTTCAATTTGTACAGATTGGCTTTTATTTAAAGTAGCATCAATACAGTTAGTACATAAATTTCTATTGGGCTCCACCTTGGCATTGGAACAAATGACACAGATATCTTCCTCTGAATCAGACATGTTTAACACACTAGCAATAAACTTGCAACTTGGTTACAATCTTATTTAACAAAAACGTACTGTGCCTCAAAGAAGCACTAAACGATTAAATGACAGTTGAAATAATGAACTGAAAGACAGTTATAGCATCAATCCTTAAAAACAACACAACTTTTAGCAAAGGTTTGTTCCCATTAGTAAAGTAACAATAATTAAATTTGAAACATAAAAATTACAGAGCAACGTTTTTAATCACAGTCAATATATAAGTCTCACAGCTCTGCTGAGAGAATCTACCTCCCTCCAAAGAAGTTTGAAGACCCCTGAGTTCTGTTAGAGATGAACCGGATCATGCAGGAAATACAAGAGTAACTGACTGGAATTTTTTGATGCGTAGCAAAGAGCGCCAAAAACGGCCCCTCCCCCTCACACACAGCAGTGAGAGAGAAACGAAACTGTCACAATTAAAACAAGCAACTGCCAAGTGGAAAAATAATGCCCAAATATTTATTCACTCAGTACCTCAGAAAATGCAAACGATTCTACATTCCAGCAAAAACGTTTAACATAATAAATACCTATTAAAAGGTTTAATGTACTTTTAACAGAGTAATTCCGGTGAAATACCATCCCCAGAATACTGAAGTGTAGAGTATACATACATGTCATTATAACGGTATGGCAGGATTTTCTCATCAATTCCATTCAGAAAATAAAAACTGCTACATACCTCAATGCAGATTCATCTGCCCGCTGTCCCCTGATCTGAAGCTTTTACCTCCCTCAGATGGCCGAGAAACAGCAATATGATCTTAACTACTCCGGTTAAAATCATAGTAAAAACTCTGGTAGATTCTTCTTCAAACTCTGCCAGAGAGGCAATAACACGCTCCGGTGCTATTGTAAAATAACAAACTTTTGATTGAAGTTATAAAAACTAAGTATAATCACCATAGTCCTCTCACACATCCTATCTAGTTGTTGGGTGCAAGAGAATGACTGGGAGTGACGTAGAGGGGAGGAGCTATATGCAGCTCTGCTGGGTGAATCCTCTTGCATTTCCTGTTGGGGAGGAGTTATATCCCAGAAGTAATGATGACCCGTGGACTGATCACACATAACAGAAGAAATTGCAACTAAAAACAAAACTTTCCAAGATAATAACTTAATATCAACGGAATGCAAGGGTTCAAACGGAACCCCCTGAAGAACTGAAAGAACTAAATTGAGACTCCAAGGAGGAGTCAAAGGTTTGTAAACAGGCTTAATTCTAACCAGAGCCTGAACAAATTCTTGAACATCTGGCACAGCGGCCAGCTTTTTGTGAAGTAACACAGACAAGGCAGAAATCTGTCCCTTCAGGGAACTTGCAGATAATCCTTTTTCCAATCCTTCTTGAAGGAAGGATAGAATCCTAGGAATCTTAACCTTGTCCCAAGGGAATCCTTTAGATTCACACCAACAGATATATTTTTTCCAAATTTTGTGGTAAATCTTTCTAGTTACAGGCTTTCTGGCCTGAACAAGAGTATCGATAACAGAATCTGAGAACCCTCGCTTCGATAAGATCAAGCGTTCAATCTCCAAGCAGTCAGCTGGAGTGAAACCAGATTCGGATGTTCGAACGGACCCTGAACAAGAAGGTCTCGTCTCAAAGGTAGCTTCCAAGGTGGAGCCGATGACATATTCACCAGATCTGCATACCAAGTCCTGCGTGGCCACGCAGGAGCTATCAAGATCACCGACGCCCTCTCCTGATTGATCCTGGCTACCAGCCTGGGGATGAGAGGAAACGGCGGGAACACATAAGCTAGTTTGAAGGTCCAAGGTGCTACTAGTGCATCCACTAGAGCCGCCTTGGGATCCCTGGATCTGGACCCGTAGCAAGGAACTTTGAAGTTCTGACGAGAGGCCATCAGATCCATGTCTGGAATGCCCCACAGCTGAGTGACTTGGGCAAAGATTTCCGGATGGAGTTCCCACTCCCCCGGATGCAATGTCTGACGACTCAGAAAATCCGCTTCCCAATTTTCCACTCCTGGGATGTGGATAGCAGACAGGTGGCAGGAGTGAGACTCCGCCCATAGAATGATTTTGGTCACTTCTTCCATCGCCAGGGAACTCCTTGTTCCCCCCTGATGGTTGATGTACGCAACAGTTGTCATGTTGTCTGATTGAAACCGTATGAACTTGGCCCTCGCTAGCTGAGGCCAAGCCTTGAGAGCATTGAATATCGCTCTCAGTTCCAGAATATTTATCGGTAGAAGAGATTCTTCCCGAGACCAAAGACCCTGAGCTTTCAGGGATCCCCAGACCGCGCCCCAGCCCATCAGACTGGCGTCGGTCGTGACAATGACCCACTCTGGTCTGCGGAATGTCATCCCTCGTGACAGGTTGTCCAGGGACAGCCACCAACGGAGTGAGTCTCTGGTCCTCTGATTTACTTGTATCTTCGGAGACAAGTCTGTATAGTCCCCATTCCACTGACTGAGCATGCACAGTTGTAATGGTCTTAGATGAATGCGTGCAAAAGGAACTATGTCCATTGCCGCTACCATCAACCCGATCACTTCCATGCACTGAGCTATGGAAGGAAGAGGAACGGAATGAAGTATCCGACAAGAGTCTAGAAGTTTTGTTTTTCTGGCCTCTGTCAGAAAAATCCTCATTTCTAAGGAGTCTATTATTGTTCCCAAGAAGGGAACCCTTGTTGATGGAGATAGAGAACTCTTTTCCACGTTCACTTTCCATCCGTGAGATCTGAGAAAGGCCAGGACAATGTCCGTGTGAGCCTTTGCTTGAGGAAGGGACGACGCTTGAATCAGAATGTCGTCCAAGTAAGGTACTACAGCAATGCCCCTTGGTCTTAGCACAGCTAGAAGGAACCCTAGTACCTTTGTGAAAATCCTTGGAGCAGTGGCTAATCCGAAAGGAAGCGCCACGAACTGGTAATGTTTGTCCAGGAATGCGAACCTCAGGAACCGATGATGTTCCTTGTGGATAGGAATATGTAGATACGCATCCTTTAAATCCACCGTGGTCATGAATTGACCTTCCTGGATGGAAGGAAGAATAGTTCGAATGGTTTCCATCTTGAACGATGGAACCTTGAGAAACTTGTTTAAAATCTTGAGATCTAAGATTGGTCTGAACGTTCCCTCTTTTTTGGGAACTATAAACAGATTGGAGTAGAACCCCATCCCTTGTTCTCTTAATGGAACAGGATGAATCACTCCCATTTTTAACAGGTCTTCTACACAATGTAAGAATGCCTGTCTTTTTATGTGGTCTGAAGACAACTGAGACCTGTGGAACCTCCCCCTTGGGGGAAGTCCCTTGAATTCCAGAAGATAACCTTGGGAGACTATTTCTAGCGCCCAAGGATCCAGAACATCTCTTGCCCAAGCCTGAGCGAAGAGAGAGAGTCTGCCCCCCACCAGATCCGGTCCCGGATCGGGGGCCAACATTTCATGCTGTCTTGGTAGCAGTGGCAGGTTTCTTGGCCTGCTTTCCCTTGTTCCAGCCTTGCATTGGTCTCCAAGCTGGCTTGGCTTGAGAAGTATTACCCTCTTGCTTAGAGGACGTAGCACTTTGGGCTGGTCCGTTTCTACGAAAGGGACGAAAATTAGGTTTATTTTTTGCCTTGAAAGGCCGATCCTGAGGAAGGGCGTGGCCCTTACCCCCAGTGATATCAGAGATAATCTCTTTCAAGTCAGGGCCAAACAGCGTTTTCCCCTTGAAAGGAATGTTAAGTAGCTTGTTCTTGGAAGACGCATCAGCCGACCAAGATTTCAACCAAAGCGCTCTGCGCGCCACAATAGCAAACCCAGAATTCTTAGCCGCTAACCTAGCCAATTGCAAAGTGGCGTCTAGGGTGAAAGAATTAGCCAATTTGAGAGCATTGATTCTGTCCATAATCTCCTCATAAGGAGGAGAATCACTATCGACCGCCTTTATCAGCTCATCGAACCAGAAACATGCGGCTGTAGCGACAGGGACAATGCATGAAATTGGTTGTAGAAGGTAACCCTGCTGAACAAACATCTTTTTAAGCAAACCTTCTAATTTTTTATCCATAGGATCTTTGAAAGCACAACTATCCTCTATGGGTATAGTGGTGCGTTTGTTTAAAGTGGAAACCGCTCCCTCGACCTTGGGGACTGTCTGCCATAAGTCCTTTCTGGGGTCGACCATAGGAAACAATTTTTTAAATATGGGGGGAGGGACGAAAGGAATACCGGGCCTTTCCCATTCTTTATTAACAATGTCCGCCACCCGCTTGGGTATAGGAAAAGCTTCTGGGAGCCCCGGCACCTCTAGGAACTTGTCCATTTTACATAGTTTCTCTGGGATGACCAACTTGTCACAATCATCCAGAGTGGATAATACCTCCTTAAGCAGAATGCGGAGATGTTCCAACTTAAATTTAAATGCAATCACATCAGGTTCAGCTTGTTGAGAAATGTTCCCTGAATCAGTAATTTCTCCCTCAGACAAAACCTCCCTGGCCCCATCAGACTGGGTTAGGGGCCCTTCAGAAATATTATTATCAGCTTCGTCATGCTCTTCAGTATCTAAAACAGAGCAGTCGCGCTTACGCTGATAAGTGTTCATTTTGGCTAAAATGTTTTTGACAGAATTATCCATTACAGCCGTTAATTGTTGCATAGTAAGGAGTATTGGCGCGCTAGATGTACTAGGGGCCTCCTGAGTGGGCAAGACTCGTGTAGACGAAGGAGGGAATGATGCAGTACCATGCTTACTCCCCTCACTTGAGGAATCATCTTGGGCATCATTGTCATTGTCACATAAATCACATTTATTTAAATGAATAGGAATTCTGGCTTCCCCACATTCAGAACACAGTCTATCTGGTAGTTCAGACATGTTAAACAGGCATAAACTTGATAACAAAGTACAAAAAACGTTTTAAAATAAAACCGTTACTGTCACTTTAAATTTTAAACTGAACACACTTTATTACTGCAATTGCGAAAAAACATGAAGGAATTGTTCAAAATTCACCAAATTTTCACCACAGTGTCTTAAAGCCTTAAAAGTATTGCACACCAAATTTGGAAGCTTTAACCCTTAAAATAACGGAACCGGAGCCGTTTTGATCTTTAACCCCTTTACAGTCCCTGGTATCTGCTTTGCTGAGACCCAACCAAGCCCCAAGGGGAATACGATACCAAATGACGCCTTCAGAAAGTCTTTTCTAAGTATCAGAGCTCCTCTCACATGCGACTGCATGCCATGCCTCTCAAAAACAAGTGCGCAACACCGGCGCGAAAATGAGGCTCTGCCTATGCTTTGGGAAAGCCCCTAAAGAATAAGGTTTCTAAAACAGTGCCTGCCGATATTATTATATCAAAATACCCAGATAAAATGATTCCTCAAGGCTAAATATGTGTTAATAATGAATCGATTTAGCCCAGAAAAAGTCTACAGTCTTAATAAGCCCTTTTTGAAGCCCTTATTTACGATCGTAATAAACATGGCTTACCGGATCCCATAGGGAAAATGACAGCTTCCAGCATTACATCGTCTTGTTAGAATGTGTCATACCTCAAGCAGCAAGAGACTGCTCACTGTTCCCCCAACTGAAGTTAATTGCTCTCAACAGTCCTGTGTGGAACAGCCATGGATTTTAGTGACGGTTGCTAAAATCATTTTCCTCATACAAACAGAAATCTTCATCTCTTTTCTGTTTCTGAGTAAATAGTACATACCAGCACTATTTCAAAATAACAAACTCTTGATTGAATAATAAAAACTACAGTTAAACACTAAAAAACTCTAAGCCATCTCCGTGGAGATGTTGCCTGTACAACGGCAAAGAGAATGACTGGGGTAGGCGGAGCCTAGGAGGGATCATGTGACCAGCTTTGCTGGGCTCTTTGCCATTTCCTGTTGGGGAAGAGAATATCCCACAAGTAAGGATGACGCCGTGGACCGGACACACCTATGTTGGAGAAAAGAGACATTTTTAGAATTATTACCCTTGTTTTGTTTATTATTATTTCTATTTCCCCTTCTCCTCCTTCCAAATTTAGGCTGATTCTGTCTGAAATTGCCCCTTGCTTTCTTATTCCAAATATAAACTGCATTGTTCACATAATCATGCTTGTCTCCAATAAATTTTGTGTGCTTGTTCTCCATAATGGAGGATTTACCTTTCGCTACCAATTCTTTAAAAATTTTATAAAATTTAGGAAAATCTGTGTTTACACTCCTTCTATTAAGTTCTATCTGTAATTCATCAATTTCCTTTCTAACTTTGACAAGAGTTGCATTCTTATAGTGAATTAAAGGGCCATAATACCCAAATGTTTAAACACTTGAAAGTGATGCAGCATAGCTGTAAAAAGCTGATTAGAAAATATCACCTGAACATCTCTATGTAAAAAAAAAAGATATTTTACCTCATAAGTTCCTCAGTAGCCACCTCCCATTGTAAAGGATTTCTAAGCAGCATTTTAGTGTGTTTGTCCTGGGACATCTGAAGGGACTAGCATCGTGCACTCTCATATTATTTCACCAATCAGGTAAAGGAAGCTTACTATGAAATCTCATGAGAGTTAAGTCAAATCTCATGAGATCACAGTAAGAGTTCATGACCTCAGCACTGCTGATGCTGATTGGCTGCTGTTCATTTCTTCATTTTTTTAAATTTGTTTACCTGCAGCTGGGAGCAGCTGAGTAGAACTTTTTACACAGGACCTACTCTGCTAAGCTGAGGAGATTGTGAGGTAAAATATCTGCCTTTTTTACATAGAGATGCTCAGGTGATATTTTCCTGTCAGCTTTTTACAGTTATACTGCATCAGTTTCAAGTGATTTAGCATATGAGTATTATGTCCCTTTAATAATAACATCAAACGTATTGAACAGTCAGTTAAAACATTATTCCATGCTTCAACAAAATCTTTGTCATTTGTGTCAATTTCAAAAGTAGGAAATTTAAAAATCCTTAGTCCTCTGGGAACCATATTTAAAGTTTTGTGTTTTTCAAAAGACCATATGTCCCACTGTAATTTCGATTCTTTCAGTAGTAAATGGAGAGCCAAAACCCCCTTGTCTTCAGAAAAAATTAGTGTGTCACAGTCTGATGAAACGTCTCTGTGTAGCCGAGAAACGCGTTGCTGATTTATAAATTTTAATAAAATTGTCACAAGCTTTTATATCCCTTGCTGGTGCGTATTGGATTTCATTTTACCCTCAAACTTATTGCCATACTTGCTGAGGGAGGCGGGTGGCTCGGGTGACGTCAGTTATCTACTTCAACACACACCCCTCATTGGCACTGACGATTGGAGCCGTGTTCCGGAGGTGTGGGTGCTTGCTGGTTCCCGATTGGCTGTACGTCCCCTCGTGACCTGTTGGGGTTCACGCTGGATTTGTCTGTCGGGCGACTAAGAGGTCCCGGCCTGTGATATCTGGCATTATCAAGTGCCTCCTCGTTTGTGAGTTTCCTTTCGTTCTATTATTGTTGTCTCTTGATTTGACGATATTACCCTATGTGGCGCCTTCTTATTCCTTTTCACAGGATTTACCTTTAAAAATAATTAGACCGCCCTGTGATGCAATCACTCATCTAAATAATACTAACTTCATTCTCTAAACCTGCAAATTATCATAGATATACTATTGGCAATATTGTTCATTCCATAGAAATAAGAAATGTAAAACAAATATATATATATATGAAATATGATAGCTAAAGTGTCAACAACATTTATATATAATGGACCGCAAAACAAGCTGATACATATATTAAATATATTCTTTTTACATATGATAAATTATATCCATACATATCAATGTGAATAGTAGAAAAATATAGAAGCTTAGAATTTACATTTGCATAACGTTGGAGGGACAATCTACAGAAAGTAGTCATTATACAAGTTGAAAAAAGGAAATTTATGCTTACCTGATAAATTTGTTTCTTTTACGATATGACGAATCCACGGATTTCATCCTTACTTATGGGATATCGCCTCCTGGTCAGCAGGAAAAGGCAAAGAGCACCACAGAAGAGCTGTATATATAGCTCCTCCCTTCCCTCCCACTCCAGTCATTCGACTGAAGTTAGGAAGAGAAAGGAAAAGCCAAGGTGCAGAGGTGACTGAAGTTTAACAAAAATAAAGACCTGTCTTAGAAAATGACAGGGTGGGCCGTGGACTCGTCATATTGTAAAAGAAACAAATTTATCAGGTAAGCATAAATTTCCTTTTCTTTTACAAGATATGACGAGTCCACGGATTTCATCCTTACTTATGGGATACAATACCAAAGCTATAGGACACGGATGAAAGAGAGGGACAAGACAGGAACCTAAATGGAAGGCACCACTACTTGAACAACCTTTCTTTAGTCGACTGCAAGTGAAACTTCAGGGCACGGACCACATCCAAGTTATGTAACAGACGCTCCTTCTTAGAAGAAGGATTAGGACACAATGAAGGAACAATAATTTCCTGATAAATATTTTTGTTGGAAACAACCTTAGGAAGAAAACCAGGTTTGGTACATAACACTACCTTATCGGAATGAAAAATAAGGTAAGGAGAATCACATTGCAATGCCGACAGCTCAGAAACTCTGCGAGCAGAAAAAATAGCAACCAAGAATAAAACTTTCCAAGATAATAACTTAATATCTATGGAATGCATAGGTTCAAACGGAATACCTTGAAGAACCTTAAGAACTAAATTCAAACTCCAAGGAGGAGCAATAGGTCTAAATACAGGCCTGATTCTAGTCAGAGCCTGACAAAAAGATTGAACGTTTGTGTAGCAAAATAGATAAAGCAGAAATCTGTCCCTTTAAGGAACTTGCTGATAACCCTTTCTCCAATCCTTCTTGGAGAAAAGGATAAAATCCTAGGAATCCTAATCTTACTCCATGAGTAGCCCTTGGATTCGCACCAATAAAGATATTTACACCATATCTTATGGTAAATCTTTCTAGTAACAGGCTTACGTGCCTGGATCAAGGTATCAATGACCGAATCAGAGAACCCTCTCTTAGATAAAATCAAGCGTTCAATCTCCAAGCAGTCAGCTGCAGAGAAATTAGATTTGGATGATGGAAGGGTCCCAGAATGAGAAGGTCCTGCCTCAATGGACGCTTCCACGGCGGCAGAGAGGACATGTCCCCCACATTGGCATACCAAGTCCTGTGAGGCCACGCAGGAGCGATGAGGATCACCAAAGCCCTCTAATGTTTGATTCGAGCAATCACCCGGGGAAGGAGAGCAAACGGTGGAAACACATAAGCTAGGTTGAACTGCCAAGGCATCTATCAGTTCGGCCTGAGGATCCCTGGACCTGGATCCGTATCTTGGAAGCTTGGCATTCTGATTAGATGCCATAAGATCCAGCTCCGGTCTGCCCCATCTGAGAATCAGGTTGGCAAAGACCTCTGGATGAAAAGTCTGTTTGCTAAAAAAATCCGCTTCCCAGTTGTCCACTCCTGGGATGTAGATTGCTTCCGCCCACCGAATTATCTTGGATACTTCTGTCATCGCTAAGGAACTCCTTGTTACTCTCTGATGATTGATGTAAGCCACAGTCGTGATGTTGTCCGACTGAAATCAGATTAATTTGGCCAAAGCCAACTGAGGCCAAGCCTGAAGCGCATTGAATATTGCTCTCAACTCCAGAATATTGATGGGAAGTAGAGACTTCGACCAAGTCAACACACCCTGAGACTTCAGGGAATTCCAGACTGCACCCCATCCTAGTAGGCTGGCGTCCGTTGTCATTATCACCCATGAGGGTCTGCGGAAGCACATCCCTTGGGACAGATGATCCGGCGACAACCACCAAAGAAGAGAGTCCCTCGTCTCCTGATCCAGATCTATTCGAGGAGACAAATTTGCATAATCGCCATTCCATTGTCTGAGCATGCTCAGTTGTAGAGGTCTGAGATGAAAACGAGCAAACAGAATGATGTCCATTGCAGCCACCATCAATCCAATTGCTTCCATGCACTGAGCCACTGAAGGCCGAGGATTGGACTGAAGGGATTTTAACCATAAAGCTCTTCATGCTAAGATGGAGAATCCCGAACTCTTAGCCGCTAACTTGGTGATCTGAAAGGAAGCATCCGTAATAAAAGAATTAGCCAGCTTAAGGGCCTTAATTCTGTTCTGTATTTCCTCTAAAGAGGTCTCAGTACTAAGAGACTCTTCTAGAGCGTCAAACCAAAAAGCAGCCGCAGTCGTGACTGTTACAATGCAGGCCGCCGGTTGCAATAAAAACCCTTGATGAACATAGAGTTTTTTGAGAAGACCCTCCAACTTCTTATCCATGGGGTCTTTGAAAGCACAACTGTCCTCCATAGGAATAGTCGTACGCTTTGCCAGGGTAGAGATAGCTCCCTCCACCTTAGGGACCGTCTGCCAATAATTCCACATGGTGTCAGCTATAGGGTACATTTTCTTAAAAATAGGGGAAGGGGAGAACGGGATACCCG
The DNA here is from genome assembly GCF_027579735.1 of Bombina bombina. Lineage (NCBI taxonomy): Eukaryota > Metazoa > Chordata > Amphibia > Anura > Bombinatoridae > Bombina > Bombina bombina. The sequence goes on along the minus strand of NC_069506.1, from coordinate 180,807,119 downwards.
GTCTTTCCCATTCCCTTGTAATAATTTCCGAAATTCTCTTAGGAACCGGAAAAACATCGGAATAAGAAGGGACCTCTAAGTATCTGTTAATCTTACTCAATTTCTCTGGTGGGACCACAATAGAGTCACAGTCGTCCAGAGTCACCAAAACCTCTTGCAGCAAAAGACGGAGGTGTTCAAGCTCAAATCTGAAGGGCATGACGTCCGAATCTGTTGGGGGCAATGCACTTCCTGAGTCAGACAGTTCCCCCTCAGACAGGGCCTCCCTAAACCCAATTAAGAGCCCTGGGAGGATACATCGGAGATAGCCATCAAAGCATCAGAAGTTGCAGGGACCACATGGGTCTCTGTCCTACTGCGTTTATCTTGTAAAGCTGACAACTTAGATAAAACTTCTGAAAGGGATGACATAACTGCAGCCATATTCTGCAGAGTGAATGAGGCAGACGCAGTTGAAAAACACGGCATCGCCTGTGCAGGCATTAAAGGCTGTGACGCTTGGGGAAAAAGTTGCGGCATACCCTGAGTCTCATCAGTCTGAGAAACATCCTTAGACATACTTGCATTAAAGAAAATGTGTTCTTTAAATTGTAAAGCCCTCTCAGTACATGAGGGACAAAAAGGAATAGGGGGTTCCACATTGGCATCTAAACACATAGAACATGTACTTTCCTGAAGGTCAGCCATGACAAAAAACAAGCATTAGCAATATTAGTCGTGGTACTGTAACTAAAAAAACAGAATTTATGCTTACCTGATAAATTACTTTCTCCAACGGTGTGTCCGGTCCACGGCGTCATCCTTACTTGTGGGAATATCTCTTCCCCAACAGGAAATGGCAAAGAGTCCCAGCAAAGCTGGCCATATAGTCCCTCCTAGGCTCCGCCCACCCCAGTCATTCGACCGACGGACAGGAAGAAAAATATAGGAGAAACCATATGGTACCGTGGTGACTGTAGTTAGAGAAAATAATTCATCAGACCTGATTAAAAAACCAGGGCGGGCCGTGGACCGGACACACCGTTGGAGAAAGTAATTTATCAGGTAAGCATAAATTCTGTTTTCTCCAACATTGGTGTGTCCGGTCCACGGCGTCATCCTTACTTGTGGGAACCAATACCAAAGCTTTAGGACACGGATGAAGGGAGGGAGCAAATCAGGTTACCTAAATGGAAGGCACCACGGCTTGCAAAACCTTTCTCCCAAAAATAGCCTCCGAAGAAGCAAAAGTATCAAATTTGTAAAATTTGGCAAAAGTGTGCAGTGAAGACCAAGTCGCTGCCTTACATATCTGATTAACAGAAGCCTCGTTCTTGAAGGCCCATGTGGAAGCCACAGCCCTAGTGGAGTGAGCTGTGATTCTTTCAGGAGGCTGCCGTCCGGCAGTCTCATAAGCCAATCGGATGATGCTTTTAAGCCAAAAGGAAAGAGAGGTAGAAGTTGCTTTTTGACCTCTCCTTTTACCAGAATAGACGACAAACAAAGAAGATGTTTGTCTGAATTCTTTTGTAGCTTCTAAGTAGAATTTTAGAGCACGGACTACATCTAAATTGTGTAGCAAACGTTCCTTCTTTGAAACTGGTTTCGGACACAAAGAAGGTACAACTATCTCCTGGTTAATATTCTTGTTGGAAACAACCTTATCTGAATGGAACACCAGATAGGGCGGAGTACACTGCAGAGCAGATAACTCTGAAACTCTTCTAGCAGAAGAAATAGCAACCAAGAACAAAACTTTCCAAGATAACAACTTAATATCTATGGAATGTAGAGGTTCAAACGGAACCCCTTGAAGAACTGAAAGAACTAGATTTAAACTCCAGGGAGGAGTCAAAGGTCTGTAAACAGGCTTGATCTTAACCAGAGCCTGAACAAATGCTTGAACATCTGGCACAGCTGCCAGTCGTTTGTGTAGTAAGACAGATAAAGCAGAAATCTGTCCCTTTAGAGAACTCGCAGATAATCCTTTATCCAAACCTTCTTGCAGAAAGGAAAGAATCTTAGGAATTTTTATCTTATTCCATGGGAATCCCTTGGATTCACACCAGCAGATATATCTTTTCCATATTTTATGGTAAATCTTTCTAGTTACCGGTTTTCTGGCATGAACCAGAGTATCTATCACAGAATCTGAAAACCCACGCTTTGATAGAATCAAGCGTTCAATCTCCAAGCCGTCAGCTGGAGGGAGACCAGATTTGGATGTTCGAATGGACCCTGAACAAGAAGGTCCTGTCTCAAAGGTAGCTTCCATGGTGGAACCGATGACATATTCACCAGGTCTGCATACCAAGCCCTGCGTGGCCACGCAGGAGCTATCAAGATCACCGAGGCCCTCTCCTGTTTGATCCTGGCTACCAGCCTGGGAATGAGAGGAAACGGTGGAAACACATAAGCTAGGTTGAAGGTCCAAGGTGCTACTAGTGCATCCACTAGAGTCGCCTTGGGATCCCTGGATCTGGACCCGTAGCAAGGAACCTTGAAGTTCTGACGAGACGCCATCAGATCCATGTCTGGAATGCCCCATAATTGAGTCAACTGGGCAAAGATCTCCGGGTGGAGTTCCCACTCCCCCGGATGGAAAGTCTGACGACTCAGATAATCCGCTTCCCAGTTTTCCACACCTGGGATGTGGATCGCAGATAGATGGCAGGAGTGATCCTCCGCCCATTGTATTATTTTGGTCACTTCTTTCATCGCTAGGGAACTCCTTGTTCCCCCCTGATGATTGATATACGCAACAGTCGTCATGTTGTCTGATTGGAATCTTATGAATCTGGCCTTTGCAAGCTGAGGCCAAGCCCTGAGAGCATTGAATATCGCTCTTAGTTCCAGAATGTTTATCGGGAGAAGAGATTCTTCCCGAGACCATAGTCCCTGAGCTTTCAGGGATTCCCAGACCGCGCCCCAGCCCACTAGACTGGCGTCGGTCGTGACAATGACCCACTCTGGTCTGCGGAAGCTCATTCCCTGGAATAGATGGTCCAGGGTCAGCCACCAACGGAGTGACTCTCTGGACTTCTGATCTACTTGAATCACTGGAGACAAGTCTGTATAGTCCCCATTCCACTGTTTGAGCATGCACAGTTGTAATGGTCTTAGATGAATTCGTGCAAAAGGAACTATGTCCATTGCTGCAACCATCAACCCTACTACTTCCATGCACTGAGCTATGGAAGGACGTGGAACAGAGTGAAGAACTTGACAAGTGCTTAGAAGTTTTAACTTTCTGACATCTGTCAGAAAAATCCTCATTTCTAAGGAGTCTATTATTGTTCCCAAGAAGGGAACTCTTGTTGACGGAGACAGAGAACTCTTTTCTATGTTCACCTTCCATCCGTGAGATCTGAGAAAGGCCAGAACGATGTCTGTATGAGCCTTTGCTTTTGAAAGGGACGACGCTTGTATTAGAATGTCGTCCAAGTACGGTACTACTGCAATGCCCCTCGGTCTTAGAACCGCTAGAAGGGACCCGAGTACCTTTGTGAAAATCCTTGGAGCAGTGGCTAACCTGAATGGGAGGGCCACAAACTGGTAATGTTTGTCCAGAAAGGCGAACCTTAGGAACTGATGATGTTCTTTGTGGATAGGAATATGTAGGTACGCATCCTTTAGATCCACGGTAGTCATAAATTGACCTTCCTGGATAGTGGGTAGAATCGTTCAAATGGTTTCCATTTTGAACGATGGTACCCTGAGAAATTTGTTTAGGATCTTTAAATCCAGAATTGGTCTGAAGGTTCCCTCTTTTTTGGGAACTACGAACAGATTTGAGTAAAATCCCATTCCTTGTTCCGTCATTGCAACAGGGTGTATCACTCCCATCTTTAACAGGTCTTCTACACAATGTAAGAACGCCTGTCTCTTTATTTGGTTTAAGGATAAGTGAGACATGTGGAACCTTCCCCTTGGGGGTAGTTCCTTGAATTCCAGAAGATAACCCTGAGAAACTATTTCTAGTGCCCAGGGATCCTGAACATCTCTTGCCCAAGCCTGAGCAAAGAGAGAGAGTCTGCCCCCTACTAGATCCGGTCCCGGATCGGGGGCTACTCCTTCATACTGTTTTGTTAGCAGCAGCAGGCTTCTTGGCCTGCTTACCCTTGTTCCAGCCTTGCATAGGTTTCCAGGCTGGTTTGGGCTGTGAGGCATTACCCTCTTGCTTAGAGGATGCAGAATTAGAGGCCGGTCCGTTCCTGAAATTGCGAAAGGAACGAAAAACAGAATTTATGTTTACCTGATAAATTACTTTCTCCAACGGTGTGTCCGGTCCACGGCGTCTTCCTTACTTGTGGGATATTCTCTTCCCCAACAGGAAATGGCAAAGAGCCCAGCAAAGCTGGTCACATGATCCCTCCTAGGCTCCGCCTACCCCAGTCATTCGACCGACGTTAAGGAGGAATATTTGCATAGGAGAAACCATATGATACCGTGGTGACTGTAGTTAAAGAAAATAAATTATCAGACCTGATTAAAAAACCAGGGCGGGCCATGGACCGGACACACCGTTGGAGAAAGTAATTTATCAGGTAAACATAAATTCTGTTTTCTCCAACATAGGTGTGTCCGGTCCACGGCGTCATCCTTACTTGTGGGAACCAATACCAAAGCTTTAGGACACGGATGAAGGGAGGGAGCAAATCAGGTCACCTAAATGGAAGGCACCACGGCTTGCAAAACCTTTCTCCCAAAAATAGCCTCAGAAGAAGCAAAAGTATCAAACTTGTAAAATTTGGTAAAAGTGTGCAGTGAAGACCAAGTCGCTGCCCTACATATCTGATCAACAGAAGCCTCATTCTTGAAGGCCCATGTGGAAGCCACAGCCCTAGTGGAATGAGCTGTGATTCTTTCAGGAGGCTGCCGTCCGGCAGTCACATAAGCCAATCTGATGATGCTTTTAATCCAAAAAGAGAGAGAGGTAGAAGTTGCTTTTTTGACCTCTCCTTTTACCAGAATAAACAACAAACAAGGAAGATGTTTGTCTAAAATCCTTTGTAGCATCTAAATAGAATTTTAGAGCGCGAACAACATCCAAATTGTGCAACAAACGTTCCTTCTTCGAAACTGGTTTCGGACACAAAGAAGGCACGACTATCTCCTGGTGCATCTACTAGAGTCGCCTTGGGATCCCTGGATCTGGACCCGTAGCAAGGAACCTTGAAGTTCTGACGAGAGGCCATCAGATCCATGTCTGGAATGCCCCACAGTTGAGTAATTTGGGCAAAGATTTCCGGATGGAGTTCCCACTCCCCCGGATGTAAAGTCTGACGACTCAGAAAATCCGCTTCCCAATTTTCCACTCCTGGGATGTGGATTGCAGACAGGTGGCAGGAGTGAGTCTCCGCCCATTGAATGATATTGGTCACTTCTTCCATCGCCAGGGAACTCCTTGTTCCCCCCTGATGGTTGATGTACGCAACAGTCGTCATGTTGTCTGATTGAAACCGTATGAACTTGGCCTTTGCTAGCTGAGGCCAAGCCTTGAGAGCATTGAATATTGCTCTCAGTTCCAGAATATTTATTGGTAGAAGAGATTCTTCCTGAGACCAAAGACCCTGAGCTTTCAGGGGTCCCCAGACCGCGCCCCAGCCCATCAGACTGGCGTCGGTCGTGACAATGACCCACTCTGGTCTGCGGAAGGTCATCCCTTGTGACAGGTTGTCCAGGGACAGCCACCAACGGAGTGAGTCTCTGGTCCTCTGATTTACTTGTATCTTCGGAGACAAGTCTGTATAGTCCCCATTCCACTGACTGAGCATGCACAGTTGTAATGGTCTTAGATGAATGCGCGCAAAAGGAACTATGTCCATTGCCGCTACCATCAAACCTATTACTTCCATGCACTGCGCTATGGAAGGAAGAGGAACGGAATGAAGTGTTTGACAAGAGTTTAGAAGTTTTGTTTTTCTGGCCTCTGTCAGAAAAATCCTCATTTCTAAGGAGTCTATTATTGTTCCCAAGAAGGGAACCCTTGTCGACGGAGATAGAGAACTCTTTTCCACGTTCACTTTCCATCCGTGAGATCTGAGAAAGGCCAGGACTATGTCCGTGTGAGCCTTTGCTTGAGGAAGGGACGACGCTTGAATCAGAATGTCGTCCAAGTAAGGAACTACTGCAATGCCCCTTGGTCTTAGTACCGCTAGAAGGGACCCTAGTACCTTTGTGAAAATCCTTGGAGCAGTGGCTAATCCGAAAGGAACCGCCACGAACTGGTAATGCTTGTCCAGGAATGCGAACCTTAGGAACCGATGATGTTCCTTGTGGATAGGAATATGTAGATACGCATCCTTTAAATCCACCGTGGTCATGAATTGACCTTCCTGGATGGAAGGAAGAATTGTTCGAATGGTTTCCATTTTGAACGATGGAACCTTGAGAAACTTGTTTAAGATCTTGAGATCTAAGATTGGTCTGAACGTTCCCTCTTTTTTGGGAACTATGAACAGATTGGAGTAGAACCCCATCCCTTGTTCTCCTAATGGAACAGGATGAATCACTCCCATTTTTAACAGGTCTTCTACACAATGTAAGAATGCCTGTCTCTTTATGTGGTCTGAAGACAATTGAGACCTGTGGAACCTCCCCCTTGGGGGAAGCCCCTTGAATTCCAGAAGATAACCTTGGGAGACTATTTCTAGTGCCCAAGGATCCAGAACATCTCTTGCCCAAGCCTGAGCGAAGAGAGAGAGTCTGCCCCCCACCAGATCCGGTCCCGGATCGGGGGCCAACATTTCATGCTGTCTTGGTAGCAGTGGCAGGTTTCTTGGCCTGCTTTCCCTTGTTCCAGCCTTGCATTGGTCTCCAGGCTGGCTTGGCTTGAGAAGTATTACCCTCTTGCTTAGAGGACGTAGCACTTGGGGCTGGTCCGTTTCTACGAAAGGGACGAAAATTAGGTTTATTTTTGGCCTTGAAAGACCTATCCTGAGGAAGGGCGTGGCCCTACCCCCAGTGATATCAGAGATAATCTCTTTCAAGTCAGGGCCAAACAGCGTTTTCCCCTTGAAAGGAATGTTAAGTAGTTTGTTCTTGGAAGACGCATCCGCTGACCAAGATTTCAACCAAAGCGCTCTGCGCGCCACAATAGCAAACCCAGAAGTTTTCGCCGCTAACCTAGCCAATTGCAAAGTGGCGCCTAGGGTGAAAGAATTAGCCAATTTGAGAGCACGGATTCTGTCCATAATCTCCTCATAAGGAGGAGAATCACTATCGATCGCCTTTACTAGCTCATCGAACCAGAAACACGCGGCTGTAGTGACAGGGACAATGCATGAAATTGGTTGTAGAAGGTAACCTTGCTGAACAAACATCTTTTTAAGCAAACCTTCTAATTTTTTATCCATAGGATCTTTGAAAGCACAACTATCTTCTATGGGTATAGTGGTGCGTTTGTTTAAAGTAGAAACCGCTCCCTCGACCTTGGGGACTGTCTGCCATAAGTCCTTTCTGGGGTCGACCATAGGAAACAATTTTTTAAATATGGGGGGAGGGACGAAAGGTATACCGGGCCTTTCCCATTCTTTATTTACAATGTCCGCCACCCGCTTGGGTATAGGAAAAGCTTCTGGGAGCCCCGGGACCTCTAGGAACTTGTCCATTTTACATAGTTTCTCTGGGATGATCAAATTCTCACAATCATCCAGAGTGGATAATACCTCCTTAAGCAGAGCGCGGAGATGTTCCAACTTAAATTTAAATGTAATCACATCGGGTTCAGCTTGTTGAGAAATTTTCCCTGAATCTGAAATTTCTCCCTCAGACAAAACCTCCCTGGCCCCCTCAGACTGGTGTAGGGGCATTTCAGAACCATTATCATCAGCGTCCTCATGCTCTTCAGTATCTAAAACAGAGCAGTCGCGCTTACGCTGATAAGTGGGCATTTTGGCTAAAATGTTTTTGATAGAATTATCCATTACAGCCGTTAATTGTTGCATGGTAAGGAGTATTGGCGTGCTAGATGTACTAGGGGCCTCCTGAGTGGGCAAGACTGGTGTAGACGAAGGAGGGAATGATGCAGTACCATGCTTACTCCCCTCACTTGAGGAATCATCTTGGGCATCATTTTCAGTGTCACATAAATCACATCTATTTAAATGAGAAGGAACCTTGGCTTCCCCACATTCAGAACACAGTCTATCTGGTAGTTCAGACATGTTAAACAGGCATAAACTTGATAACAAAGTACAAAAAACGTTTTAAAATAAAACCGTTACTGTCACTTTAAATTTTAAACTGAACACACTTTATTACTGCAATTGCGAAAAAGTATGAAGGAATTGTTCAAAATTCACCAAAATTTCACCACAGTGTCTTAAAGCCTTAAAAGTATTGCACACCAAATTTGGAAGCTTTAACCCTTAAAATAACGGAACCGGAGCCGTTTTTATCTTTAACCCCTTTACAGTCCCTGGTATCTGCTTTGCTGAGACCCAACCAAGCCCAAAGGGGAATACGATACCAAATGACGCCTTCAGAAAGTCTTTTCTATGTATCAGAGCTCCTCACACATGCGACTGCATGTCATGCGTCTCAAAAACAAGTGCGCAATACCGGCGCGAAAATGAGGCTCTGCCTATGATTAGGGAAAGCCCCTAGAGAATAAGGTGTCTAAAACAGTGCCTGCCGATATTATTTTACAAAAAATACCCAGATTAAATGATTCCTCAAGGCTAAATATGTGTATATATGAATCGATTTAGCCCAGAAAATGTCTACAGTCTTAATAAGCCCTTGTGAAGCCCTTATTTACTGTCTGAATAAAAATGGCTTACCGGATCCCATAGGGAAAATGACAGCTTCCAGCATTACATCGTCTTGTTAGAATGTGTCATACCTCAAGCAGCAAAAGACTGCTCACTGTTCCCCCAACTGAAGTTAATTCCTCTCAACAGTCCTGTGTGGAACAGCCATGGATTTTAGTAACGGTTGCTAAAATCATTTTCCTCTTACAAACAGAAATCTTCATCTCTTTTCTGTTTCAGAGTAAATAGTACATACCAGCACTATTTTAAAATAACAAACTCTTGATTGAATAATAAAAACTACAGTTAAACACTAAAAAACTCTAAGCCATCTCCGTGGAGATGTTGCCTGTACAACGGCAAAAAGAATGACTGGGGTAGGCGGAGCCTAGGAGGGATCATGTGACCAGCTTTGCTGGGCTCTTTGCCATTTCCTGTTGGGGAAGAGAATATCCCACAAGTAAGGAAGACGCCGTGGACCGGACACACCTATGTTGGAGAAATTAGACTTATTCTTGGCCTTGAAAGGCCTATCTTGTGGAAGGGCGTGGCCCTTTCCCCCAGTGATGTCTGAGATAATCTTTTTCAATTCTGGCCCAAAGAGAGTTTTACCTTTGAAAGGGATGTTAAGCAATTTTGTCTTGGATGATACATCCGCTGACCAAGACTTTAGCCAAAGCGCTCTGCGCGCCACAATTGCAAACCCTGAATTTTTCGCTGCTAATCTAGCTAATTGCAAAGCGGCATCTAAAATAAAAGAGTTAGCCAACTTAAGTGCGTGAACTCTGTCCATAACCTCCTCATACGGAGTCTCTCTACTGAGCGACTTTTCTAGTTCCTCGAACCAGAACCACGCTGCTGTAGTGACAGGAACAATGCACGAAATGGGTTGTAGAAGGTAACCCTGCTGTACAAAAATCTTTTTAAGCAAACCTTCCAATTTTTTATCCATAGGATCTTTGAAAGCACAACTATCCTCGATAGGGATAGTAGTTCGCTTGTTTAAGAGTAGAAACTGCCCCCTCGACCTTAGGGACTGTCTGCCATAAGTCCTTTCTGGGGTCGACCATAGGAAATAATTTCTTAAATATAGGGGGGGGGGGGAACAAAAGGTATGCCGGGCTTCTCCCACTCCTTATTCACTATGTCTGCCACCCTCTTGGGTATAGGAAAAGCGTCGGGGTGCACCGGAACCTCTAGAAACTTGTCCATCTTGCATAATTTCTCTGGAATGACCAAGTTGTCACAATCATCCAGAGTAGATAACACCTCCTTAAGCAGTGCGCGGAGATGTTCTAATTTAAATTTAAATGTCACAACATCAGGTTCAGCTTGTTGAGAAATTTTTCCTGAATCTGAAATTTCCCCATCTGACAAAACCTCCCTCATGGCCACTTCAGATTGGTGTGAGGGTATGACAGAACAATTATCATCAGCGCCCTCCTGCTCTTCAGTGTTTAAAACAGAGCAATCGCGCTTTCTCTGATATGCAGGCATTTTGGATAAAATATTTGCTATGGAGTTATCCATTACAGCCGTCAATTGTTGCATGGTAATAAGCATTGGTGCGCTAGATGTACTAGGGGCCTCCTGCGTGGGCAAAACTGGTGTAGACACAGTAGGAGATGATGTAGTATCATGTCTACTCCCCTCATCTGAGGAATCAACTTGGGCAATTTCATTATCTGTGGCAGTACTGTCCTTACTTTGTTTGGACGCTATGGCACAATTATCACACAATTTTGAAGGGGGAGACACATTGGCTTTCATACATATAGAACATAGCTTATCCGAAGGCACAGACATGTTAAACAGGCTTAAACTTGTCAATAAAGCACAAAAAAAACAAAAAAAACGTTTTAAAACAAAACCGTTACTGTCTCTTTAAATTTTCAACAGAGCACACTTTATTACTGAATATGTGAAAAAGTATGAAGGAATTGTTCAAAATTTACCAAAATTTCACCACAGTGTCTTAAAGCCTTAAAAGTATTGCATACCAATTTTCAGAGATTTAACCCTTAAAATAACGGAACCGGAGCCGTTTACAAATTTAACCCCTATACAGTCCCAGCTACAGCCTTTGCTGTGACTTTACCAAGCCCAGAGGGGAATACGATACCAAATGACGCCTTCTAGAAACTTTTCCAACTACTTTCAGGTCCTCACACATGCATCTGCATGTCTTGCTCTCAAAAACAACTGCGCAGTAATGGCGCGAAAATGAGGCTCAGCCTACAACTGGGAAGGCCCTCCCTGACTGGAAAAGGTGTCTAACATAGTGCCTGACGTTAAAAAACGTTCCCCAAGTTTATAAGTGTGAATTATCAGCATAAACATGTATAAAATGTCCAAATAAAGCAATCGATTTAGCCCATAAAAGTGTCTACCAGTTTTATAGCCCATATTAAGCCCTTTATTCTGTTTGAAACTAAGAAAATGGCTTACCGGTCCCCATGAGGGGAAATGACAGCCTTCCAGCATTACACAGTCTTGTTAGAAATATGGCTAGTCATACCTTAAGCAGAAAAGTCTGCTAACTGTTTCCCCCAACTGAAGTTACTTCATCTCAACAGTCCTATGTGGAAACAGCAATCGATTTTAGTTACTTTCTGCTAAAATCATCTTCCTCTCACAAACAGAAATCTTCATCCTTTTCTGTTTCAGAGTAAATAGTACATACCAGCACTATTTTAAAATAACAAACTCTTGATAGTAGAATAAAAAAAAACTACAACTAAACACCACATACTCTTAACCATCTCCGTGGAGATGTTGCCTGTGCAACGGCAAAGAGAATGACTGGGGTGGGCGGAGCCTAGGAGGGACTATATGGCCAGCTTTGCTGGGACTCTTTGCCATTTCCTGTTGGGGAAGAGATATTCCCACAAGTAAGGATGACGCCGTGGACCGGACACACCAATGTTGGAGAAATAAAAGCAAGAACTTTGAATTTTTTTTTTTTTTTAAAAACGAGTGTACTGTGTCTTTAAATTTAAAACTTTATAGTTTTTAATGCTCCGCAATAAAACAATGCAATAACAGGGATCACTATAGTGACTTTAAGTAGATCACCCCTATAAGTGTACACTCTAACAATCTTATGGCCAAAATATATCACATGCACCACGCCACAGCTCTGCTGCGGCGCCTACCTGTCCCCACGAGCCAACCAATAATACTCTGTGAACTGCTTGCCTAAGACCGCTAGTGAAGCTGATTGAAACAAGCGGACTTAGGAAAACACCGGAGCCTTGAGGTACACTGTCGGAACCTGGAACAGCAACTGCGCGGTTAAGCGTGCAACGTTAAGCCCCGCCCTTCATGGGCGGTAGTCTAACTCCGATAAGGAGAACCGCATGGCAATACAAATGTCATAATGAAAACGACTCAGCAATAAACATGAACGTTTCTTATCCAAATGTGTCACTCTTGAATAAACAATGTGCCCCCCCTGCCTATCCATGCTAATATCACTGGAGTAAAACTCCATAAACAGTCCCCAGCATCAAGCCCACATTCAATGTGCCTCTCAATGTGACCGGGCTAGTAACTTAAAAAGCCTGCTATACTTCACAGCTGAATTCCTAGGTTACCCTAACTTGTCAGCACAGACTCCTCTTCCTTACACGTCACTCTTCATCTGCTGCACCTCTCTGCCAATCCCTTCACTGGCTTCCTCTTGCCTCTAGGATCAAACACAAAATTCTCATTCTGACATACAAAGCCTTCAACTGCACTGCTCCGCCCTACATCTCAGACCTTGTCTACAAATACTCTCCCTCCCGTCCCCTTCGCTCTGCTCATGACCTCCTACTCTCCTCCTCTCTTGTCACCTCATCACACTCCCGTTTACAGGACTTCTCCAGACTGGCTCCCATCTTGTGGAACTCTCTGCCTCTCTCCACAAGACTCTCTTCTAGTTTTAAAAGCTTCAAGTGCTCCCTAAAGACTCTACTGTTCAGGGATGCATACAACCTACACTAACCTTTCCTAATGCCAGTTCCTTTACTCCATTGCTATCCCCTGAACCCCCTTAGCATGTAAGCCTAAGAGTCCAGCTTTTTGTAGATCGCCTTCTTAAGAGCTGACTACAACAGTGCAACTCTTGGCAGGGCCCTCTATCCATTTGATCCCTATAATTGTTTTCTTGTACTCCCCCTTTGTTTATAGCGCTGCGGAATCTGTTGGCGCTCTACAAATAACCGATAATAATAATAATGTAATACAAGGGGGGAAACATCCATGCATATCGTTATACTTGCAAGGTGATTGCCCCTTCCTGGTGTAGGAAATAATGGCCAGTCTGTTCTGAGCTTGCTATTGTCTCCCCAGAATCAAAAGACTGTACATACCTCAATGCTGAGCGCAGCATGAACCTGTCCCACACGAAGAAGAGGTCCTTTTTCATCACCTCCTGTAGATCTGTGGGGACAAACAGGGCCTTCAAAACTGCCTTCAAAACTTTGGACCCACTAAAAGTCATATGAGGACACTTTTGGACCTCTCAAGAAAACAGGTCATGCATAGCTATAGTGGGATCATCTTTAACAAAGGGTGGCCATCCTTCGGTCTCCACTGAAGAACCTAAATTTGGTTTTATATGATCTATGTATATAAATAATACACACTGAAGCTCTAGTGTAGTAACGAATAATAGCTGCTGGGAGTGTTCATAAGAGCTATAGGAAAATAAATTTAAAATGCTGGTATATGTAGAAAGTATAATTGAATGTGGGACTGAAAGGGACACTTCTAATCCATCAATTTAAGTAACATCATACAGGCCATGCAGTACCCACCCTTGTATACAGTAAAGGCAATACATACACTGAGGTCAGCTATTGTTATATATCCTAGGAATATAGAGGGACATAAGATACTAGCAGGTAGACACTGACTTGGTAAGATAGTAGACTTGTCTTTTGAAGTGGGGGCAAAGTGTAGATGATAGGACATATTTGGCACACACCTCACATAAAGGGCAAAGATTATATGTCTCAGGGATAGCATGGAATTAGAGTTAGCAGTTAGGCATTGTAGGAAACTAAAAAAAAAAAAAAAAAAAAGGTAATTTCCAGTATTGTATTAGGATCTCCCTACAGGGCATATGGAGAGAAGTACTGGCGTATTCAGAATTCTCATAAGTAGGGCGGTACTACTGCCGTTAAACTTAAATTTCCTCTTAGATTCTGGGCACATGATGGTGGAAATTAACTTTTACCATATAGCAGCTAGTAGGTGGGAAATATTTAGGTGTCCCTCAATACGCCATCTTGGTATAAACCCAGGGAGACCTGCTATCTCGGCCGCAGACAGCAGGCTCATAGGTTGGGCTCTAGTGATGTATTCAAACCACTAAGTGGTAAAAGTAACCTCATTCGCCAAAGGCACCATTATCCTGAAAGGGTTAGGAGATATATATGGAAGACATAATTACACAGTAAATACCAATCCAATTTTAAAAGGGATAGCCCCTTCAGTAAAATCCTGCATTGTGCATATAACAGTACAACGATATAGACCCATCCTAGGAGTCATTAACCCCTAACTATATACATTCATTGAAATAGGAGAGGAGATGTAGACAAACAGTGGTGACTTGGGTAATAGGTAGATGAAGAGGGTCTGTCAGCCACTATCAATAAGTAAATACAGATCACAAGTAGAATATAACTAAATGGATAATCAGGGTATGATTCAAGCTAAAGGTAACATGTAAGCAGAGCACCCCTAGAACCCCAGTCCATAGTGACATACAGAGCAACTTGAAATACAAGATTCTCTCAAACAACCGGCAGATGAGCCATCATTAAAGTAAGCCAGACCCTATATAACTCATGGTTCCTCTAGTAGGCAGGGGCAATCACAACAGTTATATCAGTTTAGAACCTAGCCGATGAATAGGAAAAATGCAGTAGAAAGTAGTCCGTTTTCAGGACGTCCAAGTCACTACTAAACCTGCCGTGTCGATCCTATGTCAGATCTGTTAATATGGAGGCCTAGCCGATCCCAGTCTTTCTCCATACTGATATAGCCCCAGGCTGTTGGGTACATGCTTTTCACGGTGAGTGTCATCAGTGTTATCATTCCATAGGGCCCAAGTCGTTTACTTACTATCGCTAAAGCCAGGAATTCAGTGCTGCCCAGCTGACGATTTCGGGATTGAGGCTTTCCGAAGAAATCTTAAAACGGAGCCGACTGGTTGTTCTACTCAACACTGTTGGGTATAGAGCTTCTCTGTACTGCCTCGCGTGGATTATCAATGTAGCTTACTTCGGTTGCGACCGGCTCCACGGCAGAGGTCAGTGTACTCATCATCCCCAGTTCAGATGGTGGGTTTAGTGAAACACACTCATCAATGACCTTGTGGAGTCTCAGATAATGATCATCCAGCAGCGCAAGTATTGCTGCTTCCAAGGCCTTTCCGTCCATGTTTATTGCTGCTGATTGCGTGGCGGAGGGTTTTAGTAGATATGCATACAATTGCACGGTGGAATAGAGTGCTCCCTATTATGTACAAAGTCCAGTAAGTGCTCCTTCGAGCAACTTACTTAAAATTGATGCAACCAGTTTCATATATAATGAACCCTATGGTCTTATCATGTATAAATTATATATATATATATATATATATATATATATATATATATATATATATATATATATATAATTTATACATGATAAGACCATAGGGTTCATTATATATGAAACTGGTTGCATCAATTTTATTTACTATAAATTACAGTTCTCTCTGCCAAATGATTTTGGCTGGGTAAAACAACCCTCTTTTCCTGATTAACAGAAAATCTGAGAACAAAGGAATTGTGCTCAAAGATTTCCTGCCTAAGGTGTGAAGTTAAAGTTCCTATGAGATCACAAGCCAGAATGTCCCAATTACCCAATTTAAAGGAGGCCTGGGTAAAGAATTTTTCCTTATCTAAAAAAAAACAGTTGCTCCGTCTGCAAGAATAAGGGAATATACAGGCTTGCTGAGAGGATACAGCTGTCCTCATCCAGGTGTTAAATTACCCCTGCTGTGTTGGATATACATCTGCACTGAGCCAAGCAGAAACACATGTTGTATTGTAACTGAAATTATTTTTTAAAATACAAACTTGTGTAATTTTCAATCTTGTATAAAAGTATATATGTCCATGTATCTGCATTTCAGTTTTTAATGGATTCAGTGGATAACATTCTTATATTTTTCAGGCATCTAATAAGTACATATAAAATTGGTGTTTTAAATAAAATCATATGTTTTATACACTCAGCAACAGATATACAGATATGAAATATTTATATGGGATAGTAATAAATATGAAACCACATCTGATTTCTGATCTCAAGGTATGTATGTGATATTAAGATGATAACTGAGATATTAATTAGATCCATGCTAAAAGTATTAAAATCCTTTTAAATACCCATATATTTTAAATATATAAGAATTACTTTGTTTTATGAGAAATATATCATATCTAGTCTTGAAATGCTCAGGATGAGTGGTATGACGTGGTCCAATACACATGAAACATGTGACTTATTAATACTAGAAAATATAATACATTGTAAAAATATATATTAATCTATATTAAACTGTTGCAGCATTGATGGTGAAACTGCATTTCTGGGTGTCTGCTGCTACCTGTAGATCAGAAATGGTATCGCAGCCAAGGGATTAATGGCTACTCAGGGAGCCATCTCCCAAATAACCAAGAGATGTTCAGCTCAAGGGGCCTATCACAAATCAAGCTTCCGTGGGGCGTTTCCAATTTCAACAATGATTAGAATAAAAAGTGGTGGGGTATATCAGGTGATATAAACCCAGGCAAGAGAAAAAAAAAGGTCTCTGTTGCTGAAATTTGACTGATAATTTTGCTGCCATTTTGGGACACAGTCACTATAAGCAAATCTGGGCCTAATTTTTATCCATCTTGCAAAAATTACCTCTTAATTTATGAGGTGAAATTAGACTTATTGGAGAAACTATGGAAGCTGAAACATTGATTTGGTTATTTGTGTAAAGTATAAGAAAATGTATATTTAATTAATATATACATTATATTGGAACAGCCAATAGAAGGCAAGCTCAATCCTATTGGCTGATTGGATAAGCCAATAGGATTGAACTTCAATCTTATTGGCTGATTGCATCAGCCAATAGGATTTTTTCTACCTTAATTCCGATTGGCTGATAGAATTCTATCAGCCAATCGAAATTGAAGGGACGCCATCTTGGATGACGTCATTTAAAGGAACCTTCATTCAGTGTTAGCCGTCGGATGAAGAGGATGCTTCGCGTCGGATGTCTTGAAGATGGACCCGCTCCGCGCCGGATAGATGAAGATAGAAGATGCCGTCTGGATGACCACTTCGCCTGGCTTGGATGAAGACTTCTCCCGGCTTCGTTGAGGACTTCGGCCCGGTTGGATGAAGACTTCTCCCGGTAAGGTGATCTTCAAGAGGTTAGTGTTAGTTTTTTTAAGGGGGTATTGGGTGGGTTTTAGAGTAGGGTTGGTTGTGTAGGTGGTGGGTTTTAATGTTGGGGGGCATTTGTAATTTTGTTTTACAGGTAAAAGAGCTGATTACTTTGGGGCAATGCCCCGAAAAAGGCCCTTTTAAGGGCTATTTGTAATTTAGTGTAGGGTAGGGCTTTTTTTTATTTTGGGGGGACTTTTTTTGTTAGGGGGATTAGATTAGGTGTAATTAGTTTAAAAATCTTGTAATTTGTTTATTATTTTCTGTAATTTAGTTTTTGTTTTTTTGTACTTTAGATAATTTAATTGTATTTAATTGTATTTAATTTATGGAAATAATCTAATTATATTGTTAGGTGTTAGTGTAACTTAGGTTAGGTTTTATTTTACAGGTCAATTTGTCTTTAGTTTAGCTAGGTAGTTTATTAAATAGTTAATAACTATTTAGTAACTATTCTACCTAGTTAAAATAAATACAAACTTGTAAAATAAAACCTAAGATAGATACAATGTAACTATTAGTTATATTGTAGCTAGCTTAGGGTTTATTTTATAGGCAAGTATTTAGTTTTAAATAGGAATAATTTAGTTAATTATATGAATTTTATTTAGATTTATTTAAATTATATTTAATTTAGGGGGGGGTTAGGGTTATACTTAGGTTTAGGAGTTAATAAATTTAGAATAGTGGCGGCGACGTTTGGGGCGGTAGATTAGGAGTTAATAAATATAATGTAGGCGTCGGCAATGTTGGGGGCAGCAGATTAGAGGTTAATAGTTATAATGTAGGTGTCGGCGATGTCGGGGCGGCAGATTAGGGGTTAATAAGTATAATGTAGGTGTCGGAGCAGCAGATTAGGAGTTAATAAGTATAATGTAGGTGTGGGCGATGTCGGGGCGGCAGATTAGGCGTTAATAAGTGTAAGATTAGGGGTGTTTAGACTTGGGGTTCATGTTAGGGTGTTAGGTGTAGACATAAATTTTATTTCCCCATAGGAATCAATGGGGCTGCGTTAGGAGCTAAACGCTGCTTTTTTGCAGGTGTTTTTTGCAGGTGACTTTTTTTCAGCCTGCTCTCCCCGTTGATTCTTATGGGGAAATCGTGCACGAGAACGCACAACCAGTTCACCGCTAACGTAAGCTGCGCTGGTATTGGAGTGAGATGTGGAGCAAAATTTTGCTCAACACTAACTTTTTGTCTGTTAACACCGGGTTTGTTAAAACCCGTAATACCAGCGCTGTCTGTAAGTGAGCGGTGAGCATAAACTGCTCGTTAGCACTGCATAGCCTCTAATGCAATCTAGATGAAAGTAAACCAGCTTCCACAAAACTGAACGAAAGAAAGACCTATGTACAATTAGGGTTGAGTAGCAATAATCTAAATCTTAAACATTACTATTCTTGCAAATAAGAAAAAACAATGGGGGGGTAGAGGGAAGCAAGATTACTTTGAAAGAGGAAAGAGAGAAAAGAAAAAAAAGGATAAATTACATTTTGACAATTACTACTCTTAAACCCTAATGAGGTATTAAAGATATGTCCACCTTTAGACATTTAGTGCTATGAACGGTATATACAATTTCTCATTTATCTGGAGGCTTTTACTGCTCTGTCCTCTAAGGCATTTGAAGGTGAAATACTTTTCTTCCGTTGCTTTGGTCTGTTTGGTAGTGGATTCCATTCAGGTGCATTCACCCTGAGTTTGAGGCCAAAGTTCATGTTTAGTATAGTTGGACTAGCTTCTGGTTTTAAAATGTCCCATTTAATTAGGAAATAATTAGCTTGTTGTGGAGAAGATGCTATATGTTGTTGTCCATCTTTTGTGATGATTAGCTTTGTCAGATAGCCCCATCTGTAATTTAATCCTTCCACACTGAGTTCTTGAGTGCATTCTCTGAAGAGCCTCCTAGTAGCCACGGTGTGTGGAGAAAGATCCGGGAAGATCTGTAATGATTCAAATTTTCCTGATGTGGTTGTGCCTCTTGCTAGAGCAGTTCATTTCTAATATTATTCTGCTGTGAGCAGTCTTCGAGATCAGCTAGCTTGGTCTCTAAATTTGTAATTTGGTCAGCCAAATTCTGGGAGTAAGCCAATAAATTGGTATGGTCGATTATTAGATCTTTTTTCTTTCTTTCAAGCACATCTGTGTGCTCACCTATGGACGCTATGTCCTTCTTAAGATCTGCACATGATCTGTCAAATTTTCTAGCTAGAGAATCATGATGACTTTCTAATAGCTTCTTGATAGTAGTTAGTAACGTAGTATTTTCACCTTCTAAGGACATAAGGAAAGGGTGAGTATTTTGTGCATGTTGGCCCGCATTACAAGTTGTGCGGTATGGCTTTACTGCTTAAAGAATGGCCTTTGAGTGCGGAATGATCAGCTACTCGGTATTACAAGTCGCAGGGTATGGCTTTTCCACGATCGTTATGGCCTATACCGCAACGATCCATTCTGCATTCAAAGACCTGTAGTTATGAATTTTGCAAAACAAATTTTTTTTTACAAAATTCATAAAAAATATGTTACAAAGTACACTAACACACATAAACTACACTATTAACCCCTACACCGCCATCCCCCGGCATTGCAACTAATAAAAAAAGCTGTTAACCCCTAAACCGCCATCCCCCACATCGTGACTACTAAATAAAACTATTAACCGATAAACTGCCGTCCCTCCACATCGCGACTACTAAAAAAAAAACTATTAACCCCTAAACCGCCGTCCACCCACATCGCGACTACCTAAATTAAACTATTAACCTCTAAACCTAACACCCCCTAATTTTAAATTAAAGTTACAATATACTAGCTACCATAAAATAAATAAAAACTTGAATCTGTGAAAAAAATCACAAAGAGAGAGGGCGCCTCCTAGTGCAACTCTGTTGGAACAATAGGAGGCGCCCTCTCTCTTTGTGA
Source organism: Bombina bombina (assembly GCF_027579735.1). Classification (NCBI taxonomy): domain Eukaryota; kingdom Metazoa; phylum Chordata; class Amphibia; order Anura; family Bombinatoridae; genus Bombina; species Bombina bombina. The sequence continues at coordinate 180,786,975 of NC_069506.1, read as the reverse complement.
TTTTTTTCACAGATTCCAGTTTCTTCATCCTTCTTCACGAGAGGAGCTGCCTACCACATAGGAGGACATATTCGGACGAACCACTTCAACAGATGTACAATTTTGGATTCCTTTAAAACTGGACTTTTACATATTAGACCTCTACATATGGACTCAGCTAAGTTGAACCAATATAGTGTAATATATAACTACTGAATGGTTATTGTATATCATATTATATTGTTTTACACATTAGCTGCTGATTGGTGATTTGTATATTGGTCTTTGTACTATTTGTACATGTGTGGGTCTTGATTTCTATCAGGAATTTGATTTACTAATAATCCCACTTTTGGTTTAGTTTAAGTTTGGCTACACATTGAATGATATATATCTTTTACCTGTTTGCAATTAGCATTTTTGATTTGCATAAACCTCATTAGTTCTTAGCGCCCCCTAGGGTTGTACACTTATAAACTTACCTGTGAAAAAATAAAACCTAAGCTTAAACTACAAAAAAAAACTCACTTTACAGAAAATAGTAAAAATCTAAAATTACACAAAATAAAAAAATCTAACATTACAGGAAAAAAACTTACATTATATTAAAAAAAATAACATTACAAAAAAAAATAGCTAAGATTACAAAAAATAAAAAAACCTAACATTACAGAAAATAACAAACGAAATTATCTAATATAAAAAAGTTATTCCTAATCTAATCCCCCCCCTTAAAAAAACACCCCCCCCAAAAAAATCCTAATCTATAAATAAATTACCAAAAGCCCTTAAAAGGGTCTTTTGCAGGGCATTGCCCTAAATTTAACAGCTCTTTTGCCCTGAAAAAAATACAAAGTCCCCCCTAAAATTACAACCACCCAACCCCCCAAAATAAAAATACTTAATCTACCCATTGCCCCTAAAGGGGCATTTGTATGGGCATTTTTTACTCCTCTTTTACTGCCCATAAAAATAAAAAAAGCCCTAATCTAAAAAAAAACAAAAAATGCACTAACCTCAAAATAGGTACTCACCATGAATCCAGCTGATCCAGCGATCCATCTTCTTCAAGGTGGCGAAAAGTCTTCATCCAGGTGGATCCATCTTCATGCAGGTGGATCCATCTTCATCCATCGCAGGACCATCTTCTTTCTTTTTGCCAGAGGAGCAGAGCAGTCTTCTGATACACAGATCTGGAGCGGTGGTCCTCAGCGACGTGGAGGTCCTCTTCATACGATCGTCCGCCGTACACTGAAGATTGACTGCAAGGGATCCCTTTTATATTGGGGTACCCTTGCATTCCTATTGGCTAAAAAATTCAAATCAGCCAATAGGATTAGAGCTGCTTACATCCTATTGGCTGATTTGAATTTTTAGCCAATAGGAACGCAAGGTACCCCAATATAATAGCGGTACTTGAAGGCTTTAGTGCAAAAGGCTGCTTGCAAATCATCGAAACAGTTTTGAAAAGGTATGCAGAGCAGACCATGTTGCAGCTTTGCAAGTCTGCTCCAAAGATGCATCATTCTGAAAGCCCAGGAAGTTGCAACTGATCTTGTAGAATGGGCTGTGATACATTTAGGGGCGACTTTCTTGCAACCAAGTAGGCCTTGTAAATTACCAGTTTTAGCCAAGAGGCAAAAGCTACAGTAGTAGCCTTCTGCTTTTTACGAGTCCCAGAATAGTGAACAAACAAGCTGAAAGAATGTCTGAATTCCTTACTAGCTTGAAGATAGAACTTCAATGTTCTGACTAGATCAAGATTATCTAAAAGTCATTTCTTAGAATTAGCAGGATTCAGACTTCAAGGAGGAACAACAATCTCATGAGTGATATTTTCTAGAGAAACTACCTTTGGAAAAAAATTATATTTACTACGAAGTACAGTTTTATCTTTGTTAAGAAATAAAAATGGAGAATCACAGGGCAAAGCTAATAACTCAAACTCTCTTAGCTGAGGAGATTGTTAACAAGAAAAGCACTTTTTAAGATAAAAGTTTGAGATCAATGGAATGCTTGAGTCAAATGGAAGACCTTGCAAAACAGAAAAAAATATAGTTTATGCTTACCAGATAAATTCCTTTCTTTGCGAATAGGGAGAGTCCACGGCTTTATTCATAACTGTTGGGAAATACAACACCTGGCCACCAGGAGTAGGCAAAGACATCCCAGCCAAAGGCTTAAATATCCCTGCCACTTCCTCATTACCCCAGTCATTCTGCCGAGGGAACAATGAAAAGTAGGAGAAACATTAGGGTATAAATGGTGCCAGAAGACTAAAATAAATAATAGGGGACCACCCATAGACAACAAAGAACGGGCGGGGGCAGTGGACTCAGGTAAGCATAAATTGTTTTCCTTCCTAAGATAGGGAGAGCACATGGCTTCATTCCTTACTTGTGGGAAAACTATACCCAAGCTCCAGAGGACACTGAATGAATAATGGGAGGGAACAAAAAGGAAGAGGCGGACCTTATTCTGAGGGCACCACAGCCTGCAAAACTTTACTCCCAAAAGCTGCTTCATCCGAAGAAAAAACATCAAACTTGTAAAATTTGAAAAAGTATGTAAGGAGGACAAAGTAGCCGCCTTACAAATATGATCCACAGAGGTCTCGTTCTTAAAGGCCTAAGAGGAAGCAACTGATCTAGTGGAATGAGCTGTTATCCTCTCAGGAGGACGATGTCCCGCTGTCTCGTAAGCTAAGCGGATGACACTCCTTAACCAAAAAGTTAGGGAAGTTGAAGTAGCCTTCTGCCCCTTACGCTTCCCCGAATAGACAACAAACAAAGAGGAAGATTGTCTAAACTCCTTAGTAGCCTGAAGATAGAACTTGAAGGTGCGAATCACATCCAAATTGTGAAGTAAGCATAAGTAGATCCCGAACGCACCCTAGAAAGGCATCCCTCTTTTCTGGTCTGGTAGACTAATTCAAGAGAAGGAATCTGTCCCATGGAGGATGAGATTTAAAGCCTATCTTGTATCCCTGAGATACCACCTCCAGGACCAAAGGATCATGTACGTCCTTGAACCAGGCGTCTGAAAAAAGAGACAGTCTGCCCCTACACAATCCAATCCCAGATTGGGGGCCGTCCCTTCATGTCGATTTGTTTTCGCGGGCTTCTTATTCTGCTTGGATTTATTCCAGGACTGAGCCGGCTTCCAAGTACTCTTAGGTTGCTTGGGCTTGGAGAAGGATTGTTGTCATTGGGATTTGTCCGAACGAAAGGAATAAAAATTAGAAGATTGTCGTCCCTTAGACTTCTTCTTCTTATCTTGCGGTAGGAAGGCACCCTTGCCTCCGGTAACTATAGAAAACAGAATTTATGTTTACCTGATAAATTTCTTTCTCCTACGGTGTATCCGGTCCACGGCTTCATCCTTACTTGTGGGATATTCTCAATCCCTACAGGAAGTGGCAAAGAGAGCACACAGCAGAGCTGTCCATATAGCTCCCCTCAGGCTCCACCCCCCCAGTCATTCGACCGACGGTTAGGAGAAATAGGAGAACCATAGGGTGCAGTGGAGACTGTAGTTTACAAAAATAAATTTAAACCTGACCAAATGCCAGGGCGGGCCGTGGACCGGATACACCGTAGGAGAAAGAAATTTATCAGGTAAACATAAATTCTGTTTTCTCCTACATTGGTGTATCCGGTCCACGGCTTCATCCTTACTTGTGGGAACCAATACCAAAGCTTTAGGACACGGATGAAGGGAGGGAACAAGTCAGGTAACCTAAACGGAAGGCACCACTGCTTGTAAAACCTTTCTCCCAAAAATAGCTTCCGAAGAAGCAAAAGTATCGAATTTGTAAAATTTGGCAAATGTATGCAGTGAAGACCAAGTCGCTGCCTTACAGATCTGTTCAACAGAAGCCTCATTCTTGAAAGCCCATGTGGAAGCCACAGCTCTAGTAGAGTGAGCTGTAATTCGTTCAGGAGGCTGCCTTCCAGCAGTCTCATAAGCCAACCGGATGATGCTTTTCAGCCAGAAAGACAGAGAGGTCGCAGTCGCCTTTTGACCTCTCCTCTTGCCAGAATAGACGACAAACAAGGACGATGTTTGTCTGAAGTCTTTAGTTGCTTTTAGATAAAACTTCAAAGCACGAACCACATCAAGATTGTGTAACAGACGTTCCTTGTTAGAAACTGGATTAGGACACAGTGAAGGAACAACTATTTCCTGGTTAATATTCTTATTGGAAACCACTTTTTGAAGAAAACCAGGTTTGGTACGTAAAACGACCTTATCTGTATGAAACACCAGATAGGGTGAATTACACTGCAAAGCAGACAATTCAGAAACTCTTCTAGCAGAAGAAATAGCAACCAAAAACAAAACTTTCCAAGATAGTAACTTAATATCTATGGAATGTAGAGGTTCAAACGGAACCCCTTTAAGAACTGAAAGAACTAAATTTAGACTCCATGGAGGAGCCACAGGTCTGTAGACAGGCTTGATTCTGACTAAAGCCTGTACAAACGCGTGAACATCTGGCACGGCTGCCAGACGCTTGTGCAACAAAACAGACAGAGCAGATATGTGTCCTTTTAAGGAACTGGCTGACAGACCTTTCTCCAATCCTTCTTGGAAAAAAGATAGTATCCTTGGAATCCTAATCTTACTCCATGAGTAACCCTTTGATTCGCACCAGCAAAGATATTTCCGCCATATCTTATGATAAATTTTCCTGGTGACAGGCTTTCTAGCCTGAATCAGAGTATCTATGACTGATTCCGAAAACCCACGCTTAGCTAGAATCAAGCGTTCAATCTCCAAGCAGTCAGTTGCAGAGAAACTAGGGCCTAGATTTGGAGTTTGGCGGTAGATGGGCTGTTAACGCTCCGCGGGCTTTTTTCTGGCCGCACCATAAAATTAACTCTGGTATCGAGAGTTCAAAAAAATGCTGCGTTAGGCTCCAAAAAAGGAGCGTAGAGCATTTTTACCGCAAATGCAACTCTCGATACCAGAGTTGCTTACGGACGCTGCCAGCCTCAAAAACGTGCTCGTGCACGATTCTCCCATAGGAAACAATGGGGCTGTTTGAGCTGAAAAAAAACCTAACACCTGCAAAAAAGCCGCGTTCAGCTCCTAACGCAGCCCCATTGTTTCCTATGGGGAAACACTTCCTACGTCTGCACCTAACACTCTAACATGTACCCCGAGTCTAAACACCCCTAGCCTTACACTTATTAACCCCTAATCTGCCGCCCCCGCTATCGCTGACCCCTGCATTATATTATTAACCCCTAATCTTCCGCTCCGTAAACCACCGCAACTTACATTATCCCTATGTACCCCTAATCTGCTGCCCCTAACACCGCCGACCCCTATATTATATTTATTAACCCCTAACCTGCCCCCCACAACGTCGCCGCCAGCTGCTTACAATAATTAACCCCTAATCTGCCGAGCGGACCTGAGCGCTACTATAATAAAGTTATTAACCCCTAATCCGCCTCACTAACCCTATCATAAATAGTATTAACCCCTAATCTGCCCTCCCTAACATCGCCGACACCTAACTTCAATTATTAACCCCTAATCTGACGACCGGAGCTCATCGCTACTATAATAAATGGATTAACCCCTAAAGCTAAGTCTAACCCTAACACTAACACCCCCCTAACTTAAATTTAATTTAAATCTAACGAAATTAATTAACTCTTATTAAATAAATTATTCCTATTTAAAGCTAAATACTTACCTGTAAAATACATCCTAATATAGCTACAATATAAATTATAATTATATTGTAGCTATTTTAGGATTAATATTTATTTTACAGGCAACTTGGTAATTATTTTAACCAGGTACAATAGCTATTAAATAGTTAAGAACTATTTAATAGTTACCTAGTTAAAATAATAACAAAATTACCTGTAAAATAAATCCTAACCTAAGTTATAATTAAACCTAACACTACCCTATCAATAAATTAATTAAATAAAATACCTACAATTACCTACAATTAACCTAACACTACACTATCAATAAATAAATTAAATACAATTGCTACAAATAACTACAATTACATAAACTAACTAAAGTACAAAAAATAAAAAAGAACTAAGTTACAAAAAATAAAAAAATATTTACAAACATAAGAAAAATATTAGAACAATTTTAAACTAATTACACCTACTCTAAGCCCCCTAATAAAATAACAAAGACCCCCAAAATAAAAAAATGCCCTACCCTATTCTAAATTAATAGAGTTAAAAGCTCTTTTACCTTACCAGCCCTGAACAGGGCCCTTTGCGGGGCATGCCCCAAGAAAATCAGCTCTTTTGCCTGTAAAAAAAACATACAATACCCCCCCCAACATTACAACCCACCACCCACATACCCCTAATCTAACCCAAACCCCCCTTAAATAAACCTAACACTAAGCCCCTGAAGATCTTCCTACCTTGCCTTCACCATCCAGGTATCACCGATCCGTCCTGGCATCCGGTGCTGAAGAGGTCCAGAAGAGGCTCCAAAGTCTTCCTCCTATCCGGCAAGAAGAGGACATCCGGACCGGCAAACATCTTCTCCAAGCGGCATCTTCGATCTTCTTCCATCCGGTGCGGAGCGGGTCCATCTTGAAGCAGCCGACGCGGATCCATCCTCTTCTTCCGGCGTCTCCCGACGAATGACGGTTCCTTTAAGGCGTCCCTCGAATTCCGATTGGCTGATAGTATTCTATCAGCCAATCGGAATTAAGGTAGGAATATTCTGATTGGCTGATGGAATCAGCCAATCAGAATCAAGTTCAATCCGATCAGCCAATAGAATGCGAGCTCAATCTGATTGGCTGATTGGATCAGCAAATCGGATTGAACTTGATTCTGATTGGCTGATTCCATCAGCCAATCAGAATATTCCTACCTTAATTCCGATTGGCTGATAGAATACTATCAGCCAATCGGAATTCGAGGGACGCCATCTTGGATGACGTCCCTTAAAGGAACCGTCATTCGTCGGGAGACGCCGGAAGAAGAGGATGGATCCGCGTCGGCTGCTTCAAGATGGACCCGCTCCGCACCGGATGGAAGAAGATCGAAGATGCCGCTTGGAGAAGATGTTTGCCGGTCCGGATGTCCTCTTCTTGCCGGATAGGAGGAAGACTTTGGAGCCTCTTCTGGACCTCTTCAGCACCGGATGCCAGGACGGATCGGTGATACCTGGATGGTGAAGACAAGGTAGGAAGATCTTCAGGGGCTTAGTGTTAGGTTTATTTAAGGGGGGTTTGGGTTAGATTAGGGGTATGTGGGTGGTGGGTTGTAATGTTGGGGGGGGGGGGTATTGTATGTTTTTTTTTACAGGCAAAAGAGCTGATTTTCTTGGGGCATGCCCCGCAAAGGGCCCTGTTCAGGGCTGGTAAGGTAAAAGAGCTTTTAACTCTATTAATTTAGAATAGGGTAGGGCATTTTTTTATTATGGGGGTCTTTGTTATTTTATTAGGGGGCTTAGAGTAGGTGTAATTAGTTTAAAATTGTTCTAATATTTTTCTTATGTTTGTAAATATTTTTTTATTTTTTGTAACTTAGTTCTTTTTTATTTTTGGTACTTTAGTTAGTTTATGTAATTGTAGTTATTTGTAGCAATTGTATTTAATTTATTTATTGATAGTGTAGTGTTAGGTTAATTGTAGGTAATTGTAGGTATTTTATTTAATTAATTTATTGATAGGGTAGTGTTAGGTTTAATTATAACTTAGGTTAGGATTTATTTTACAGGTAATTTTGTTATTATTTTAACTAGGTAACTATTAAATAGTTCTTAACTATTTAATAGCTATTGTACCTGGTTAAAATAATTACCAAGTTGCCTGTAAAATAAATATTAATCCTAAAATAGCTACAATATAATTATAATTTATATTGTAGCTATATTAGGATGTATTTTACAGGTAAGTATTTAGCTTTAAATAGGAATAATTTATTTAATAAGAGTTAATTAATTTCGTTAGATTTAAATTATATTTAAGTTAGGGTGGTGTTAGTGTTAGGGTTAGACTTAGCTTTAGGGGTTAATCCATTTATTATAGTAGCAATGAGCTCCGGTCGTCAGATTAGGGGTTAATAATTGAAGTTAGGTGTCGGCGATGTTAGGGAGGGCAGATTAGGAGTTAATACTATTTATGATAGGGTTAGTGAGGCGGATTAGGGGTTAATAACTTTATTATAGTAGCGCTCAGGTCCGCTCGGCAGATTAGGGGTTAATTATTGTAAGTAGCTGGCGGCGACGTTGTGGGGGGCAGATTAGGGGTTAATAAATATAATATAGGGGTCGGCGGTGTTAGGGGCAGCAGATTAGGGGTACATAAGGATAACGTAGGTGGCGGCGCTTTGCGGTCGGCAGATTAGGGGTTAATTATTGTAAGTAGCTGGCGGCGACGTTGAGGGGGGCAGGTTAGGGGTTAATAAATATAATACAGGGGTCGGCGGTGTTAGGGGCAGCAGATTAGGGGTACATAGGGATAACGTAGGTTGCGGTCGGCAGATTAGGGGTTAAAAAAATGTAATCGAGTTGCGGCGATGTGGGGGGACCTCGGTTTAGGGGTGCATAGGTAGTTTATGGGTGTTAGTGTACTTTAGGGTACAGTAGTTAAGAGCTTTATGAACCGGCGTTAGCCCAGAAAGCTCTTAACTCCTGCTATTTTCCTGAGGCTGGAGTTTTGTCGTTAGATGTCTAACGCTCACTTCAGAAACGACTCTAAATACCGGCGTTAGGAAGATCCCATTGAAAAGATAGGATACGCAATTGACGTAAGGGGATCTGCGGTATGGAAAAGTCGGGGCTGAAAAGTGAGCGTTAGACCCTTTAATCACTGACTCCAAATACCGGCGGTAGCCTAAAACCAGCGTTAGGAGCCTCTAACGCTGGTTTTCACGGCTAACGCCGAACTCTAAATCTAGGCCTAGGTTTGGATGTGCGAATGGACCTTGGATTAGAAGGTCCTGCCTCAAAGGTAGCTTCCATGGTGGAACCGATGACATATTCACCAGGTCTGCATACCAACGCCTGCGTGGCCATGCAGGAGCTATTAGAATTACCGAAACCTTCTCCTGTTTGATCCTGGCTACTAGCCGGGGGAGAAGAGGAAACGGTGGAAAGACATAAGCTAGATTGAACGACCAAGGCGCCACTAAGGCATCTACCAATGTCGCCTTGGGATCCCTGGACCTGGACCCGTAACGTGGAACTTTGGAGTTCTGACGTGACGCCATCAGATCCAGATCTGGAAGGCCCCATAGTTGAGTTAACTGGGCCCATTTGATGATCTTGGATACCTCCCTCATTGCCAGGGAACTCTTTGTTCCTCCCTGATGATTGATGTATGCTACAGTCGTCATGTTGTCCGACTGAAATCTGATGAATTTGGCCTCCGCTAGTTGAGGCCATGCCTGGAGCGCATTGAATATCGCTCTCAATTCCAAAATGTTTATCGGGAGAAGAGATTGTTCCCGAGACCAAAGACCCTGAGCTTTCAGGGACTCCCAGACCGCACCCCAGCCTAAGAGGCTGGCGTCGGTCGTGACAATGATCCACTCCGGTCTGCGGAAACTCATTCCCTGAGACAGGTGATCCTGAGACAACCACCAGAGGAGTGAGTCTCTGGTTTTCTGGTCCATTTGTATCTGGGGAGACAAATCCGCATAATCCCCATTCCACTGTTTGAGCATGCAGTGGTGCAGTGGTCTTAAATGAATTCGAACAAAGGGAACCACGTCCATTGCCGCAACCATTAGTCCTATTACTTCCATGCACTGAGCTATGGAGGGTTGAGGAATGGATTGAAGAACTCGACAAGTGTTCAAAAGTTTCAACTTCCTGACCTCCGTCAGAAAGATCTTCATTTCTTGTGAACGGGGACAGAGAACTCTTTTCTATGTTCACCTTCCACCCGTGAGACCTTAGAAAGGCTAGAAGAATGTCCGTATGAGCCTTTGCTTTGTGAAAGGACGACGCTTGTATTAAGATGTCGTCTAGGTAAGGTGCTACTCCAATGCCCCTTGGCCTTAGCACCGCTAGAAGGGACCCTAGCACCTTTGTGAAAATTCTGGGGGCAGTGGCCAATCCGAAGGGAAGAGCCACGAACTGGTAATGCTTGTCCAGAAAGGCAAACCTTAGGAACTGATGGTGATCTTTGTGGATAGGAATATGCAGGTACGCATACTTTAAGTCCACTGTAGTCATATATTGACCCTCCTGGATCATTGGTAAAATCGTCCGAATGGTTTCCATTTTGAATGATGGAACTCTGAGGAATTTGTTTAGGATTTTTAAATCCAGATTTAGCCTGAAAGTTCCTTCCTTTTTGGGAACTACAAACAGGTTTGAGTAAAAACCCAGTCCTTGTTCTGCTGTTGGAACTGGGTGTATCACTCCCATTTTTAAAAGGTCTTCTACGCAATGTAAGAATGCCTGTCTCTTTATCTGGTCTAAAGATAAGCGAGACATGTGGAACCTTCCCTTTGGAGGAAAGTCCTTGAATTCTAGAAGATACCCCTGAGAGACAATTTCTAGTGCCCAGGGGCCCGGAACATCTCTTGCCCAAGCCTGAGCAAAGAGAGAAAGTCTGCCCCCTACTAGATCCGGTCCCGGATCGGGGGCTACCCCTTCATGCTGTCTTGGTAACAGCAGCAGGCTTCTTGGCCTGTTTACCCTTGTTCCAGCCTTGCAATGGTTTCCATGCTGTGGAGGTAGTGGCTGTAGAGGTAGAAGCAGGTCCGTTCCTGAAATTGCGAAAGGAACGAAAATTAGACTTATTTTTAGCTTTGAAAGGTCTATCCTGTGGAAGGGCATGGCCCTTTCCCCCAGTGATATCTGAAATAATTTCTTTCAACTCTGGCCCGAATAGGGTCTTACCCTTGAAAGGAATATTAAGCAATTTTGTTTTGGACGACACATCCGCCGACCAAGATTTTAGCCAAAGCGCTCTGCGCGCCAATATTGCGAAACCAGAATTTTTTGCCGCTAATTTAGCTAACTGCAAGGCGGCATCTGTAATGAAAGAATTAGCCAACTTCAGGGCGTGAATTCTGTCCATGACTTCATCATAAGAAGTCTCCTTCTGGAGCGAGTTTTCTAGTTCCTCAAACCAAAAAGCCGCTGCAGTGGTTACAGGAATAATGCAAGAAATTGGTTGAAGAAGAAAACCTTGTAGAACAAAAATTTTCATAAGTAAACCTTCTAATTTTTTATCCATAGGATCTTTGAAAGCGCAACTGTCTTCTATTGTTATAGTCGTGCGCTTAGCTAGCGTTGAAACTGCCCCCTCTACCTTAGGGACCGTCTGCCATGCGTCCCTTCTGGGGTCAACAATTGGGAACATTTTCTTAAATATAGGAGGGGGAACAAAAGGTACACCTGGCTTCTCCCACTCCTTAGTCACGATATCCGCCACCCTCTTAGGTATCGGAAACGCATCAGTGTGTACTGGGTCATCACTTTCTGCTGCAGAGTAAATAGTACAAGCCGGCACTATTTTAAAATAACAAACTCTTGATAGAAGAAATAAAAAACTACAAATAACACCACATACTCTTTACCACCCCCATGGAGATGCTACTAGTTAGAGCGGCAAAGAGAAAGACTGGGGGGGCGGAGCCTGAGGGGAGCTATATGGACAGCTCTGCTGTGTGCTCTCTTTGCCTCTTCCTGTAGGGATTGAGAATATCCCACAAGTAAGGATGAAGCCGTGGACCGGATACACCAATGTAGGAGAAATAATGCAGTCCAGGCCTGGACCAAATAAAATCTTTCCCTTGAAGGGAAGAGAAAGGAGTCTGGACTTAGAAGTCATATCCGCAGACCAAGACTTCAACCAGAGCGCCCGGCAGGCTAGGATCACAAAGCCAGAGGCCTTTGCATTTAGGCAAATAATTTGTATGTTCACCTCAATGAGTTTCGACAAAGAGTCACACCAGTAGGTAGCCGCTCCGGAACCGCGGCAACTACAGGAGCCGGTTGAAACAAAAATCCTGTATGTTGAAACATCTTTCTCAGAAAGGTTTCCATTTTCTTATCCATCAGCTCTCTGAATGAAGAACTCTCCTCAAGAGGTATAGTAGTTTGTTTAGCAAGCGTAGAAATAGCACCATCCACCTTAGGCATGGAGCCCCACAAATCCAGTTGAGAGTCTGGGATGGGGGACAACTTTTTAAAAGTAGGCAAGGGGGAAAAGGAAGAACCAATTCTTTCACATTTGTTCTTAAAAATGTTTGCCATCTTAACCAGCACAGGAAAAGTCAAAGGAACTTTCCTGTCTTCTTAAACTCTGTCTAATTAAGGCATCATAGGTTCTTCAGGCAGTGCAGCCTCTGGAACCTCTAACATAGACAGAACCTCCTTTAGAAAAAAAATCTCAAGTGCTCAATTTTAAATCTAAAGGATGGTTCCTACACAGCAGGAGGCTTAGATGATAAGGACTCCGACCCAGAAAGTTCACCCTCTGAAACTACAAAGGTTAACTCATCATCAGATAACTGGGACATAATAGCTAAATTCGCTAAACATTTAGATGACTTTCTCTTGCGTTTGTTAGAGCGAGGTAATGCACTGAGGGCCGCAGACACCGCAATTTGTAACTGCACTGCAAAGTCCACAGGAAGAAGGCCCCCACCGGATGGAGAATTAGATGTGCTACGGGGAACTGCATGTGGAGTGGATAATGTAGCAAGGGTAGTAATCTCACGGGACGCCGAGTCCTGAGAGGTAGACGGCTCAGAGGGACTAAAAGCCTTAGCAGGCTTGACTCCCTTCTTAGACTTTACAACGGTGTTAAGGCATATGGAACATAATTGAGTGGGCTGGAAAATCACGGCCTCCTCACAATATAAACAGGTATGATTTAGTACAGAAGGAGTACCTTCTAACAAGTCAGAGTCCTCCATAACTCAGGTTATACCCACAGAAGGACACAAATAAAATCGTTTTTTATTATAGAAAACTGCCCCTTTATATTCCCAATGGCTGGGGCACTCACCACCTCCTAGACCCAGACAGTTAACAGAGCAAAACATGGAGTGCAAGACAGTACTTCCCTGTTATTACAAGTACAGCAAGTAATAGTAGATGTGCAAAACTTTCAAAAACGAAAGTGAAACCTGTTTGTTCCAGCCAAAAACACACAGTCTATCAGCCCAGGAAAAAAATCACACAAAGCAGCATATAAATAATTAATAATAACCCCAACTGTTCAATAAATCCCCTTCAGAGGAAATTAATCCTGGATCCAATCAAGGTATAAAGGAGCCACACTGTGGCCCTGTTATAGCATTTTATGTGTAAAAATTGAAACTATTTTACCTCCAAGATCCATGCTGTGGAACAGAACACAGCCTCTCAAGTGTGACAGTCTTATAGCAGCGCTACTGACATGGACTTGAATGAGAGAAAGCAGGCAGTGAAACTTGTCAACACTGATTGCTTAGGAGCTGTTAGCAGAAGTCTGGATGGTTTTGCAGAAAAACTTTCCCTGCATCTCCAAACTTTCATCAATACTCTCACTGAGAGGTTGACATGACTACTTAAAACTCCAGTCCTATCTTGAAGGGCAGATACCCTTTTTCAGGACTCTCCAAATCTTTGGACACTTCTCTGCTACCTCCTGTGACAAAAGCCAAAGAATGACTGGTTTAATGAGGAAGTGGGAGTGTCTTTGCCGCCTCCTGGTGGCCAGGTGTTGTATTTCCCAAGAGTAAGGAATGAAGCAGTAGACTCATCCTATCTTAAGAAGGAAAACTAGATTTAAATTCCAGGGCAGAGAAAAAGGTCTCACAACTGGCCTAATTGTTGCTAGCGCCTGGACAAAAGTCTGAACATCAGGAAACTTAGCTAAATTTCCATGAAGGAGAACAGGTAAAGCAGAATTGTGTCCTTTTAGGGAACTTGCAGACAAACCCTTGACAAGGCCGTCTTGTAAAAACTGAAGAATTATTTGAGTCCTCTGAAAGAGCCCCATTCAAAATATGCCCTCTAGATCTTGTGATAAATTATTTGTGTAACAGGATTATTTTCTGCCTTGAATCAGTGTGCTAATAACTGAATCAGTGAAACCTCTGTTTTAAAACTAGGCGTTCAACCTCAAAACTGTTAAACTTAGACATTTGAGATCCTGATAGAAAAGAGGTCCTTGAGACAACAGACCACCTTGTCTTAGAGGAAGAAACCATTGAGGAGATGAAGACATCTTCACTAGATCCGCATACCATGTTCTGCGGGGCCAGGCTGGAGCAATCAAGATTACCAAGATTACCAAAGCTGACTCTCGTTTGACTCAAGCAATTACTTTTGGAAGTAGAACAAAACAGAAAAAAGTAAGCTTGATGAATAATCTATGGACACACCAAGGTGTCATTTGAGCCTTTGGATCTCTTGATCTTGCACAATGCATTGGAAGATTGTGAATTAAATGGGAGGCCATCAGATCTATGTCCGGTAGAGCCTATTTGATTATTAATTGATCATCTACTTAAAGTGCCATAAAACATGTTGAGATCTGTGCATATCCTAAAAGGGCTAATTAAGTAAAAATAGTTTGCATAAAATTTTTTTAAAAAACTGCTGGCAAACCCACATTTTTTCTTTCATTATTCAGATAGAGAATACAATTTTAAACCACATCCCAATTTACTTCTATTATCTAATTTGCTTCATTCTTTAGATATTCTTTGTTTAAGAAATATCATTGCACATGGGTGAGCCAATCAAATGCGGCATCTATGTGCAGCCAACAATCAGCAGCTTCTGAGCCTATCTAGATATGCTTTTCAGCAAAGAATAGCAAGAGAATGAAGCAAATTACATAATAGAAGTAAATTAGAAACTTGTTTAAAATTGCATGCTCTAGCTGAATCATGAAATAAAAAATTGGGTTTAATGTCCCTTTAAAAAAAGCTAAATTAGTTGCATAGCCATGCTGTCTGGTGTAGTCTGACCCACCCCCCTTATCAGTGTTTAGCTACAGAAACACAGGAATTGTATTTCACAGCAGCTTATTTGCTTCTAGGCATGCTCCAGCAGATAATGAGTGGCTACTTCTGCATTCTACCAAAAGTATATATATATATATATATATATATATATATATATATATATATATATATATATATATATATATATATATATATATATATATATTATATATATATATATATATATATATAGAGAGAGAGAGAGAGAGAGAGAGAGATAGATACTGCCATAGAAGGAATTGTGTGGGGGGGAGTTGGAGATGTACAATTCGGAAACTTAAAAGAAAGGGTTAATAGCGAGGCACTGCAGTATAAATTTGCAGGTAAAGTAATTAAAGTACATATTATATTTTGTCTCTATCTCAACTTGTTTTATGCCCTTTTAACGGCAAAGGGTTCCAATGCCCATATATATATATATATATATATATATAAAAACACACACATACATCTTTGTATCTCAATGTTAAAGCCCTTTGCCTGCCTTTTTTCCCTAACACCTGAGATCTTTGAGCCTTTATAACTTTTGTGTGCAATATTTTTTTTTAATATTTTTTATTAGATAATGTTATTATCAGTGTAAGTGTACTTTGTAATATATTTTTTATGTGTTTTGTTCAACTTATGTTTCGCGAAACAGTTAACCATAGGTCTGAAGTCACGGTAATAATTCTAGCAGAAATCAAAATTGCGTTTACACGATCGCGTTTACTTTCAACTCATAATACGATTGGAAAGCCCGATGAAAGCAAACCCTCACGATATACCCCTTATCCCTCGCACACAAACGTTTGCGCTCCACTCGTAACCTGGCCCTTAATATGTATAAAAGAGATACCAATAGATATTTTCTTTAGAGGATCTCCACTGTTGTACTAATAATTGGAAAAGTCCTGCACAGCTGCATTTGGAATTAATCATGCAGAGTAATATGTAATATAATAGAACATATAAGGCTAGACTACTAGCCTTGCTAGCAGTCTAGCTTGCTTGCTAACTCCGCTAGAAGTAAGCTGTGCGTGTCGGGTAGCGCTCGTATTACAATTTGAAAGTAAAAATGTACAACAGTATAGAGAATGCAGACTGACATAAAAAAACTATCTGTTTACATCCACTTGAAATAAAGGGAGTACTATGCTTCATGGACCTATAAATAGGTATTAATATCACAGATAGTTATAAATCTATGATAATGGCACCATATGTTATTATGTTCAGTACAATACATATTTGCACATATTACAGTAAGTTGTGTACACTGTAGACTACATAAGTATGTGCCTGAGGTGTATAGCTGCCTAAAGGTCTTTGGGGGAAAAACTGCATATAGGACATTATCAATCATGAACAAATAGGAATAAGTGATTACCTCTTCTGAGAACTATGAGATTATATATATATATATATATATATATATATATATATATATATAAATGTATATAAATATATATATATATATATATATATATATATATATAAATATATATATATATATATATATATATATATATATATATATATATATATATATATATATATATATATATATATATATATATATATAGCACATTGGACCTTATAAGCAGTTTAACAAGAGTATGAAACTCAACACTAGTCGCTAAATATTCTGCCATAGCCTTGAAAGCTATTTTTAAACTCAGGTGTAAAGTCAGTAGTGGCCCCCTGAGTAACATACCAAGGACATAATTCCTGAGAGGAAGTAGAAGGATGCCACTGATTTGTATGTAAAATTGAGGTACACAACTGCCACAGAGTTGGTTGACCTTGAACACGAACAGATTTACCAAATAAACATAATAATGTACAGGGAGGGTTATCAGTAGATGACTTCTCTAAAGGGTTTAAAACAGTTTCAGTGGGGACAGATTCACTTTGTTCCATAATGTGCAAAAGGCATTAGTATAGCAGAGTATGAAGAAACAGACATACACTGGTATAAAATGTTGGAGAGCCCTCTACACTAGCAATAACATATAGTGTGATATAACACCTAGGCCCAAAGATGCAGACTGACAGAATTGTCCCACAAATAACCCTCCTGGCAGGTCCTACGTGGGTACTCACCCCCCTCTAGTGACAGAGACCAAGAATGTGGCTCAAAGTTGATAAAAAATTCTGACATACAGTATGCTCACTGCCATAGATACCTCATGATTTAGACGATAAGGGGTTAATTTTCTTTAAGCCTGTGTGCTAGAAAACATTTGTTTTTTTTCAAGAGGAACTGTGTTGCTGTGTTTGTGTCAAAGAGTTTTTCTTTTGATCAGCCAGAGTCCCTAATAAATAAGCTTGAAGAGGCACAAGATAACTTTATTGCCCCAAATTGTCAGCTCAAGAGACACAAAGCAGTGCCTTTCCCCAGAAATAGATAAGGTGTTCTAAAATTTTAGGCAAGGGCTCAAAATGTTATTGCCCAAACTGTCAGCAAAGGAATTGATGAAACACAGGGTATTTTTCAAAGAACTAACGTGATCATAAAAGAGAGGGGTGGATATGTCCCTAGCCCCTCTAACAAAGAATGTTGGGTCAAGCAACTTGATCTCTTGGAAGCATGTATACGAATTTGGTGTTTAACAATTCAAGTGTTCATTCTTACATGGGAGGCTGTATTTTCCTGCCAATCTCCTTGGCGCAGATGCCTAAGCTAGGAAAGTATAAGGTTTACTGTTAGTTCTTTTTATTTTAAAACAGTTTGCTTGTGTATAATTCTACTTGTTAACATCTTTTATTAATAAAGCATTGTGCTAATTTTTCGCATAATAAAACATAATTTATGCTTACCTGATAAATTTATTTCTCTTGTAGTGTGTTCAGTCCACGGGTCATCCATTACTTATGGGATATATTCTCCTCCCCAACAGGAAGTCGCAAGAGGATCACCCAAGCAGAGCTGCTATATAGCTCCTCCCCTCACATGTCATATCTAGTCATTCGACCAAAACAGGACAAGAAAGGAGAAACTATAGGGTGCAGTGGTGACTGGAGTTATAATTTAAAATTTAGAACCTGCCTTAAAAAAGACAGGGCGGGCCGTGGACTGAATACACTACAAGAGAAATAAATATATCAGGTAAGCATAAATTATGTTTTCTCTTGTTAAGTGTGTTCAGTCCACGGGTCATCCATTACTTATGGGATACCAATACCAAAGCTAAAGTACACGGATGATGGGAGGGACAAGGCAGGAACATTAAACAGAAGGAACCACTGCCTGAAGAACCTTTCTCCCAAAAACAGCCTCCGAAGAAGCAAAAGTGTCAAATTTGTAAAATTTTAAAAAAGTATGAAGTGAAGACCAAGTTGCAGCCTTGCAAATCTGTTCAACAGAGGCCTCATTCTTAAAGGCCCAGGTGGAAGCCACAGCTCTAGTGGAATGAGCTGTAATTCTTTCAGGAGGCTGCTGTCCAGCAGTCTCATAGGCTAAACGTATTATGCTACGAAGCCAAAAAGAGAGAGAGGTAGCCGAAGCCTTTTGACCTCTCCTCTGTCCAGAGTAAACGACAAACAGAGAAGAAGTTTGCCGAAAATCTTTAGTCGCCTGTAAGTAGAACTTCAGGGCACGGACCACGTCTAGATTATGCAAAAGACGTTCCTTCTTTGAAGAAGGATTAGGACATAATGATGGAACAACAATCTCTTGATTGATATTCCTGTTAGAAACAACCTTAGGTAAAAACCCAGGTTTAGTACGCAGGACTACCTTGTCTGAATGAAAGATCAGATAAGGAGAATCACAATGTAAGGCAGATAACTCAGAAACTCTTCGAGCCGAGGAAATAGCCATCAAAAACAGAACTTTCCAAGATAAAAGTTTAATATCAATGGAATGAAGGGGTTCAAACGGAACACCCTGAAGAACTTGAAGAACCAAGTTTAAGCTCCACGGAGGAGCAACAGTCTTAAACACAGGCTTAATCCTAGTCAAAGCCTGGCAAAAAGCCTGGACGTCTGGATTCTCTGCCAGACGCTTGTGTAAAAGAATAGACAGAGCAGAAATCTGTCCCTTTAGGGAACTAGCGGATAAACCCTTTTCTAAACCCTCTTGTAGAAAAGACAATATCCTAGGAATCCTAACCTTACTCCATGAGTAACTCTTGGATTCACACCAATATAAATATTTACGCCATATCTTATGGTAAATTTTTCTGGTCACAGGTTTCCGAGCCTGTATTAATGTATCAATAACCGACTCCGAGAAACCACTCTTTGATAGAATCAAGCGTTCAATCTCCATGCAGTCAGCCTCAGAGAAATTAGGTTTGGATGGTTGAAAGGACCCTGAATTAGAAGGTCCTGCCTCAGAGGCAGAGACCATGGTGGACAGGACGACATGTCCACTAGGTCTGCATACCAGGTCCTGCGTGGCCACGCAGGCGCTATCAGAATCACCGATGCTCTCTCCTGTTTGATCTTGGCAATCAGTCGAGGCAGTAACGGAAACGGTGGAAACACATAAGCCATGTTGAAAACCCAAGGGGCTGCTAGTGCATCTATCAGCACCGCTCCCGGGTCCCTGGACCTGGATCCGTAGCACGGAAGCTTGGCATTCTGGCGAGATGCCATGAGATCCAGTTCCGGTTCGCCCCAATGAAGAATCAATTGAGCAAATATCTCCGGATGGAGTTCCCACTCCCCCGGATGAAAGGTCTGGCGACTTAGAAAGTCCGCCTCCCAGTTCTCCACGCCTGGGATGTAGATCGCTGACAGGTGGCAAGAGTGAGACTCTGCCCAGCGTATTATCTTTGAGACTTCTAACATCGCTAGGGAACTCCTGGTTCCTCCTTGATGATTGATGTAAGCTACAGTCGTGATGTTGTCCGACTGAAACCTGATGAACCTCAGTGTTGCTAACTGAGGCCAAGCTAGAAGAGCATTGAATATTGCTCTTAATTCCAGAATGTTTATTGGAAGGAGTTTCTCCTCCTGAGTCCACGACCCGAGCCTTTAGGGAGTTCCAGACTGCGCCCCAGCCTAGTAGGCTGGCATCTGTTGTTACAATCGTCCAATCTGGTCTGCGAAAGGACATTCCTTTGGACAGATGAACCCGAGACAACCACCAGAGAAGAGAATCTCTGGTCTCCTGGTCCAGATTCAGTAAAGGGGACAGATCTGAGTAATCCCCATTCCACTGACTTAGCATGCATAATTGCAGCGGTCTGAGATGCAGGCGCGCAAATGGCACTATGTCCATTGCCGCGACCATTAAGCCGATTACTTCCATGCACTGAGCTACTGATGGGCTTGGAATGGAATGAAGAACACGGCAAGCATTTAGAATTTTTGATAACCTGGACTCCGTCAGGTAAATCTTCATCTCTACAGAATCTATAAGAGTCTCTAGGTAGGGAACCCTTGTGAGTGGAAACAGAGAACTCTTTTCCATGTTCACTTTCCACCCATGCGACCTCAGAAATGCTAGAACTATCTCTGTATGAGACTTTGCATTTTGAAAACTTGACGCTTGTATCAGAATGTCGTCTAGGTACGGAGCCACCGCTATGCCTCGCGGTCTTAGTACCGCCAGAAGCGAGCCCAGGACCTTTGTAAAAATTCTCGGGGCCGTAGCTAACCCGAAGGGAAGAGCTACAAACTGGTAATGCCTGTCTAGAAAGGCAAACCTTAGGTGCCGATAATGATCTTTGTGAATCGGTATGTGAAGGTAGGCATCCTTTAAGTCCACAGTGGTCATACACTGCCCCTCTTGGATCATGGGTAGGATGGTTCGAATGGTTTCCATCTTGAACGATGGAACCCTTAGGAATTTGTTTAAGATCTTTAGGTCTAAGATTGGCCTGAAGGTTCCCTCTTTTTTGGGAACCACAAACAGATTTGAGTAAAAACCTTGCCCTTGTTCCGTTCGCGGAACTGGGTGGATCACCCCCATCACTAAGAGGTCTTGTACACATTGTAGAAATGCCTCTTTCTTTACTAGGTTTGTTGATAACCTTGACAGATGAAACCTCCCTTGTGGAGGAAAAGTTTTGAAGTCCAGAAGGTATCCCTGAGATATGATCTCCAACGTCCAGGGATCCTGGACATCTCTTGCCCAAGCCTGGGCAAAGAGAGAAAGTCTGCCCCCCACTAGATCCGTCTCCGGAAAGGGGGCCCTGTCTTCATGCTGTCTTAGGGGCGGAAGTAGGCTTTCTGGCCTGCTTGCCCTTGTTCCATGACTGGTTGCCTTTCCAACCCTGTCTGTAACGAGCAGTAGTTCCTTCCTGTTTGGAGCGGAGGAAGTTGATGCTGCTCCTGCCTTGAAATTACGAAAGACACGAAAATTAGACTGTTTGGCCTTTGATTTGGCCCTGTCCTGAGGAAGGGTGTGGCCCTTACCTCCAGTAATGTCAGCAATAATTTCCTTCAAGCCGGGCCCGAATAAGGTCTGCCCTTTGAAAGGAATATTCAGAAGTTTAGATTTAGAAGTCACATCTGCTGACCAGGATTTAAGCCATAGCGCTCTGCGCGCCTGGATGGCGAATCCGGAATTCTTAGCCGTAAGTTTTGTTAAATGCACTACGGCATCCGAAACAAACGCATTAGCTAGCTTAAGCGTTCTAAGCCTGCTCAAAGTCTCATCCAATGGTGCTGTGCGAATCGCCTCTTCCAGAGACTCAAACCAGAATGCCGCTGCAGCAGTGACAGGCGCAATGCATGCAAGGGGCTGTAATATGAAACCTTGTTGAACAAACATTTTCTTAAGGTAACCCTCTAATTTTTTATCCATTGGATCTGAGAAAGCACAACTATCCTCCACCGGGTTAGTGGTACGCTTGGCTAAAGTAGAAACTGCTCCCTCCACCTTAGGGACCGTCTGCCATAAGTCTCGTGTGGCGGCATTTATAGGGAACATTTTTCTAAATATCGGAGGAGGGGAAAAGGGCACACCAGGTCTATCCCACTCCTTGCTAATAATCTCTGTAAGCCTTTTCGGTATAGGAAAAACGTCAGTACACACCGGTACCGCATAGTATCTATCCAGCCTACATAATTTCTCTAGGATTGCCACCGTGTCACAATCATTCAGAGCCGCTAACACCTCCCCTAGCAAGACGCGGAGGTTCTCAAGCTTAAATTTAAAATTTTAAATTTCTGAATCCGGTCTCCCCGAATCAGAACCGTCACCCACAGAATGAAGCTCTCCGTTCTCATGTTCTGCAAATTGTGACGCAGTATCAGACATGGCTCTCGTGTCATCGGCGCGCTCTGTCCTTAACCCAGAGCTATCGCGCTTGCCTCTTAACTCGGGCAGATTAGATAATACTTCTTTCATAACATTAGCCATATCATGTAAAGTGATTTGTAAGGGCCTTGATGTACTTGGCGCCACAATCTCACGCACCCCCTGAGCGGGAGACGAAGGTACTGACACGTAAGGAGAGTTAGACGGCATAACTTCCCCCTCGTTGTCTGGTGATAATTTCTTTACCGGTAAAGACTGACTTTTATTTAAAGTAACATCAATACAATTGGTACACATATTTCTATTGGGCTCCACATCGGCTTTTAAACATAATGAACAAGCAGATTCCTCTGTATCAGACATGTTTAAACAGACTAGCAATGAAGCTAGCAAGCTTGGAAATTACTTTCAATAAGTTTACAAGCAATATAAAAAACGCTGCAGCGCTTTTTTAAAAAACACAGTTGAATAACAATGAACTAATTCAGTTATAGCAAACAATTTTTAACAGTAAATGTATTAAATTAGCAGAGGATTGCACCCATTAGCAAAAGGATGATTAACCCCTCAATACCCAAAATGGATAATCAATTTAAGATTTAACGTTTTAATCACAGTCAAACACACTGTCACAGGTCTGCTGTGACTGATTACCTCCCTCAAAAATGAATTTTGAAGACCCCTGAGCTCTCTAGAGACGTCCCGGATCAAGGAGGAAGAAAGCAGGAAGACTGTGCTAGAATTTTAACTGCGCAACAAGGCGCTAAAAAAGGCCCCTCCCACTCATTATTACAACAGTGGGAGACCTGATATAACGGTTTCTATGCAGAAATATACGTTAGCCATATGGAAAAAAATCATGCCCAAAAAGATTTATCACCAAAGTACCTCACAAAACGAATAACATGCCAGTAAACGTTTTAAAAACCAAACTTTTTCAATGTCATGCAAAGTTATTACTAAGCCTGCTACCAGTCGCTTCTACTGCAGTTAAGGCTTATACATTATTTCAGTATTAGCAGTATTTTCTCAGTCAAATTCTAGTCCCTAGAAAATAACTCAACTGCGCATACATTTATCAGCCTGATACCAGTCGCTACTACTGCATTTTAGGCTGTACTTACATCATATGGGTAACAGCAGTGTTTTCTTAGTCAATTCCATTCCCAGAAAATATTGTACTACACATACCTCATTTGCGGGGAACCCCGCATGCTATTCCCATTATCTGAAGCTACCCCACTCCTCAGAATGTGCGAGAACAGCCAGTGGATCTTAGTTACGTCTGCTAAGATCATAGAAAACGCAGGCAGATTCTTCTTCTAATGCTGCCTGAGAAACAAACAGCACACTCCGGTGCCATTTAAAATAACAAACTTTTGATTGAAGAAATAAACTAAGTTTAAAAACACCACAGACCTCTCACAACGACCTATCTTTAGTTAGGTTGCAAGAGAATGACTGGATATGACATGTGAGGGGAGGAGCTATATAGCAGCTCTGCTTGGGTGATCCTCTTGCAACTTCCTGTTGGGGAGGAGAATATATCCCATAAGTAATGGATGACCCGTGGACTGAACACACTTAACAAGAGAAATATTAAATTATTAAGTTTCTGCCTTTGTCTAATATTTGAACCACATTACTGAAAGAGACTGGTAGTAGTACTGTGATTTTAGGTTATTTTTTGCTAAATTGTATTTTGGGAGTTAATTTGTTAGTCTGGGTTTTTTCTTAGGGTTTCCCATAAATAAATCATAAGTTGTGGCAGCTTATTTAGTTTGGTTTGGGTGGCAGTAAAGGGGAGTTTTGGGCATTTTTCTAAGTCTAGGAAAGACTAGAGAGTGTTGTTAACCCTTGCACCCACTGAACTAAGTCACAGGCTTGCCTGGAGTTGCTGGACTGTGACAGATTAGTGAGAGTAAAAGGGTCTGTTAACCCTTTCTGTGCCAAACAAGTGACTGGCGCAGGGTTGGTTAACCCTGGTCTTCACAAATTAGTGGCAGCAGTGGGATATTTTTTTAATAGATTTTAGTGCTTTGTGGATTTGCTAGTGTGAAAATCCCAGTACTATAAGAAATTGTGACTAAAACTCAGTGCATTATATAGTTACACATTGCAAACAGTCCCCTTCCCTATTCTCTGTTTTCTTTTCTATTTTATTTTTCACTATGGAGGCATACCAGCAGCAGGCCAAGGAAATGATGGCACTGTTATGCAAGTATAGAAAGAAATATTCCCTCCTGTGGGAAAATGAAAGATGGATTAATACAAGCTCTTTTGGACTATGACGGCACCCAGGCCCCACAAGCTAAAGCCTCAGGAGAGGTGTCTGCAGCTTTGGGCAGTGATTCATTGAACGACCAGGGCACTGCCAAGGCATCTATCAGTTCGGCCTGAGGATCCCTCCACCTGGATCCGTATCTTGGGAGCTTGGCATTCTGTCAAGACGCCATCAGATCCAATTCCGGTCTGCCCCATCGGAGATCCAGTGAGGCAAATACCTCCGGATGGAGTTCCCACTCCCACGGATGAAAAGCCTGTCGGCTTAAAAAGTCTGCTTCCCAGTTGTCCACTCCTGGGATGTAGATTGCTGACAGATAACAAGAGTGGGCCTCCGCCCATCAAATTATCTTGGATACTTCTGTCATCGCTAAGGAACTCCTCGTTCCTCCCTGATGATTGATGTAGGCCACAGTCGTGATGTTGTCCGACTGGAATCTGATGAATTTGGCCGAAGCCAACTGAGGCCACGTCTGAAGCGCATTGAATATTGCTCTCAATTCCAGAATATTGATTGGAAGTAGAGACTCCACCTGAGTCCATACACCCTGAGCCTTCAGGGAATTCCAGACTGCACCCCAGCCTAGTAGACTGGCGTCCGTTGTCACTATCACCCACGAGGGTCTGCGGAAACATGTCCCTTGGGACAGATGATCCGGCGACAACCACCAAAGAAAAGAGTTTCTGGTCTCTATATCCAGAATTATCAGAGGAGATAAATTTGCATAGTCCACATTCCACTGTCCGAGCATGCACAGTTGCAGTGGTCTGAGATGAAACCGAGCAAAGGGAATGATATCCATTGCCGCCACTATTAATCCAATTACCTCTATACACTGGGCCACTGATGGCCGAGGATTGGACTGAAGGGCTCTGCATGTATTTAGAATCTTTGACTTTCTGACCTCCGTCAGAAAAATCTTCATGGTTATAGAGTCTATCAGAGTTCCCAAGAAGGGAACCTTTGTCTTTGGAATTAGTGAACTCTTTTCTAGATTCACCTTCCATCCGTGAGTTCTCAGAAAGGACAACACTCTGTCTGTGTGAGACTTTGTTAGATGATAAGTCGACGCTTGAATCAAAATATCGTCCAGATAAGGCGCCACTGCTATGCCCCGCGGCCTGAGAACCGCCAGAAGGGACCATAGAACCTTTGTGAAGATTCTGGGTTCTGTGGCCAACCCGAAGGGAAGAGCCACGAACTGAAAATGTTTGTCCAGGAAGGCAAACCTTAGGTACTGATGATGATCCTTGTGAATAGGAATATGAAGGTATGCATCCTTCAAGTCCATGGTAGTCATATATTGACCCTCCTGGATCATTGGTAAAATTGTTCGGATAGTCTCCATCTTGAAAGACGGGACTCTGAGAAACTTGTTTAGACTCTTGAGATCTAACATAGGTCTGAACGTTCCTTCTTTTTTGGGAACCACGAAAAGATTTGAGTAAAACCCCAGTCCCTGTTCTAGTCTTGGAACGGGACGAATTACTCCCATAGTAGAGAGGTCTTTTACACAACGTAAGAATGCCTCTCTTTTTATCTGGTCTACAGACAATCATGAAAAAAGAAACCTCCCTCTTGGGAGAAAACTTTTGAATTCCAGTTGGTACCCGTGGGTCATGATTTCCAGTGCCCAGGGGTCCTGAACATCTCTTGCCCAAGCCTGGGCAAAGAAAGAAAGTCTACCCCATACTAGATCCGGTCCCGGATCGGGGGCCGCCCCTTCATGCTGTCTTTGTAGTAGCAGCGGGCTTCTTGGGTTGTTTACCCTTGTTCCAAGCCTGGTTGGGTCTCCAGACGGACTTGGCCTGAGCAAAATTCCCTTCCTGCTTTGTGGAGGAAGAGGAAGAAGAGGGTACTCCTTTAAAGTTCCGAAAGGAACGAAAATTATTTTGTTTACCCCTCATCTTAACAGACTTATCCTGAGGTAGAGCGTGACCTTTACCTCCAGTAATGTCAGAAATGATTTCCTTCAATTCAGGCCCGAATAGGGTCTTACCCTTGAAAGGAATAGCCAAGAGCTTTGACTTAGATGACACATCAGCAGACCACGATTTTAACCATAACGCTCTACGCGCTAAAATGGCAAATCCTGCATTTTTAGCCGCCAACTTAGCAATTTGAAAGGCGGCATCTGTGATAAAAGAATTAGGTAGCTTGAGAGCCTTAATTCTATCTAAAATATCCTCTAAGGGGGTCTAAACTTTAAGAGACTCTTCCAAGGCATCTAACCAGAAAGCCGCTGCAGTAGTAACTGGCACAATGCAGGCTGTCGGTTGTAAAAGGAAACCCTGATGAATAAATAACTTCTTTAGAAGACCCTCTAATTTCTTATCCATAGGGTCTTTGAAAGCACAGCTGTCCTCTATAGGAATAGTTGTACGCTTAGCCAGGGTAGATATAGCTCCCTCCACCTTAGGGACAGTCTGCCAAGAGTCCCGAATGGTGTCTGATATGGGATACATTTTCTTAAAATTAGGAGGAGAGAACGGTATACCCGGTCTGTCCCACTCCTTCTTGATAATCTCCGATTATAATCTCCGGAAAAACATCAGTGTAAGCGAGTACTTCTAGATATTTGTCCATTTTACACAATTTCTCTGGTCGTACCATAATAGGGTCACAATCATCCAGAGTCGCTAAGACCTCCCGAAGTAACAGGCGGAGGTGTTCCAGCTTAAATTTAAAGGACATGACGTCCGAATCTGTCTAAGGTAATACACTTCCCGTTTCCGAAAGTTCCCCCTCAGACAAAATTTCCCTGACCCCCAACTCAGATCCCTGTGAGGGTACATCGGAAATAGCCAACAAAGCATCAGAGGACTCAGTATTCACATTGACTCTTGTCCTACTGCGTTTACCCTGCAACACTGGTAACTTAGATAATACCTCTGTAAGGGTAGTTGACATAACTGCAGCCATATCCTGCAGAGTAAAAGAATTAGATGCGGTTGAGGAACTCGGCGTCGCTTGGGTGGGCGTTAAAGGTTGTGACACTTGGGGAGAATTAGACGGCATATCCTGATTCTCTTGAGACTGAGAATCATCCTTAGGCACACTTTCTTTACATAAAATATGCTTTTTACATTGTAAGGCACTTTCAGTACAAGAGGTACACAAAGTAAGAGGGGGTTCCGCAATGGCCTCTAAACACATAGAACAAGGAGTTTCCTCAAGTTCAGACATGTTAAACAGACTAGCAATAGCCACAATAGTAATGTTTAACCTTTTTTATTGATTCAAAGAATTTTTAAAAAAAAATGTACTGCGCCCTTAAATAATAAAAGCTTAACAATTTTTCTGTACTGCACCAAAAACGATTTTTTAGCACTAAAAAATTACACTGAACAGTTCAAATTTTTGCCAAAAATTATTGCAGCATTTGAGAAAAAGCTAAATCATCTTTTAAAGAATCTTTTAATTCTGAAAATAAACTTTAAACAGCGATAACAGCCCCTGCACCTCGCCACAGCTCTGCTGTGGCGCCTACCTGCCCCCAAGGTACTCAAGATTGACTCAATAACGATCCGGTGACTGAAATTCAACTTTAGGTCCCACCGAAGCAAGTGCCTGCTGCTCCCTTCACTCCCACTTATATCACCCAATATTAAATATATAAATATATAAAGTGTCACAGCTGCCTCTCCCAGTGTCAAGCTCCTTATTAAGATACATAACCGTAGTATAAATATTAATAAAAACAGGAATTTCAGTAACACCCTAATTCCATATAGGTCTACTGCTTACCCCTTCCCTTACAGGGAATAATGTCAGCCAGTTCTGATATAGCAAGTCTCCTCAGAAATACAAGACTGAACATGCCTCAATGCTGCTTGTAGCATGACACCGTTCTCCACACTGAAGATTTTTCTTGCACTACCTTCAGAAGCTTTGTGGGAACCAGAACGGATCTTAGTAACATCTGCTGAGATCATCAACCTCAGGGCAGAAAAACGATCTCTTCATTCCTCTTAGCATACCCCCCAACTGTCTCCATTTTCGCAGGACAGTCCTGATTTTAGGGGTCTGTCCCCCTGTCCCGGGTTGCTAGCCATCTGTCCCGATTTGCCCCATGCTAAAAAAAAAGTATTATTTTTTTAAACTCTAATGGGCCCATACTCAGAAGCAGCTGGCTTTGCTCTCACAGGGTTAGATACCTGTTAGATTCCCTGTGGAAAAGGAATGGTGTGTGGGTTAAGCAGGAGTAAGAAGGCTGTATACACTCTGACCATGGGTAATGGTGACCTCTCTAACCTATCTCTGGTAGTGAGGATGTCTAACCCATGGTGATAATAATAGCATGCCTTCAGTTTTATACAATGAGCAGTGCTAACACCAGGGTAACGAACAGTGGCAGCCGCAGACTGCCAGCTAATGTGCTTGCCAACCCCAGGACCCCATACAATGAATTACAGATACCCATATATGATGTAGTGTGTGTGTCTATCTGTATCCATAACTGTGTGTGTCTGTATGTATAACTTTATGCTATGTAGTGTGTGTGTATCTGCATGTATACGTTTATGCTATGTAGTGTGTGTGTGTATCTGCATGTGTAAGTGTATGCTATGTAGTGTGTGTGTGTCTGCATGTATAAATGTAAGATATGTAGTGTGTGTATGCGTATCTGCATGTATAAGTGTGTATCTGCATGTATAAGTGTATGCTATGTAGTGTGTCTGCATCTGCATGTATAAGTGTATGCTGCATGTATAAGTGTATGCTATGTAATGTATGTGTGTGTGTGTGTGTGTCTGCATGTATAAGTGTATACTATGAAGTGTCTGTGTATCTGTCTGTATAAGTGTATGCTATGTAGTGTGTGTGTATCTGCATGTGTAAGTGTATGGTATGTAGTGTGTGTGTATGTGCATGTGTAAGTGTTTGCAATGTAGTGTGTGTGTATCTGCATGTGTAAGTGTATGCTATGTAGTGTGCTACTGTGCATTTTTGCTGACTTTAAAGGCCAGAATCTAGAATATTAATGGGGAATGCAGAGAGCAGTTTTAAAGAATTTATTATTAAATGTCCAATTAAGATAAAAATATTTAGCAATGTCTTTACAAAGGCTAATTAAATACATAGCTCACATAGCCATACCAGTGGTTTGAGCTTGTGTTTGATTTGCTGCATAAGTGTATTAAAATATGACTTAATTTACAATTTTATTTATATTACTTTAATCTTATGATTTTTAAGCCCCGCCCACCACATTTCATTTTTTTTTAATTTTGAAATGTTGGGAGGTATGTCTTAGAAATCCAGACTGCCGATTTCTCCCTGAGGAAAATAGTACTCACCGGTACCATTTTAAAATAAAAAAAAATCTTGATTGAAGAATCTAAAACTAACACCTCACTTTACCTCTTCCTATTACTAATACAGGCAAAGAGAATGACTGGGGTGGAGGGAAGGGAGGAGCTATATACAGCTCTGCTGTGGTGATTTTTGCCACTTCCTTTTAGCAGGAGGATAAATCCCACAAGTAAGAATGAAATCCGTGGACTCGTCATATCTTGTAGAAAAAAAGTAATTTATTAAAATAAAAAATAATTTTAAAAACAGATTCAAAAAGTGGAATAGGGGTATTCAAATATCCCCCTATATTTGCAACTTGTTTCTCAGCTCTGAGGCTGTTTCTTCAGACAAAGTATACACCTTACCAATCAACCAGCTTTATATAGCCCCTATCTAATACAAATGGACAATGTTCACCACTATATGGGGGCGTATTCTCTGCTTAGTTAATTAATTAATTCTATCCACCTGCATATTTTAAATCAACCTAGGTGAATGGGAAAAAGTCTAGGCTGTGCTTGCTGTATTGAACTAGATTATACTATCCAAATATATGCAAAAAGCAACCACAACACACAACCCAGAATTCCCTCCATTAGAAGGCAGCCCAAAAACCAATAATACATTTCAAATTCCTCTATGCATTTATACATTTCTGTTAAATTTAATTTATGTTACATCTCATCAACAATGAATATTAAAAAATCATCAGTTGGCGTAATGAAACCGAGTTTATTGTCTCACAACAACCTCCACTATGTTAGTTTCTGGCTTTTATTTTTGCCATTATATAAGAGATTTTATTACAGTGAAACAGATCTTTAACACCATTGTTACTACCGTCAACATTTCCTACCATTGTAGCGTTATTTCTTTCCGTCACAAAGTGGTATAAATCTATTTGTTTGTTTTGATCAAATATATCCTAGTTTGCTAGCTCCCTATGTTACGAACGCTTCTCTATATTTACAAACACTTCCGTGTTTGGTTTTCATGATCGCTCCTTAACCAATGTGTGCTTACTATAACAATGACCAATATGGGAGCCTAATACAACTAAGGGGCGTTTATTCTTGTTGCCGCACACTTAGTCCTATAACATATAGGATAGTTCTTGTGTGCCTTACCCCCTTATTTTATTGATTCAAGTGTATAATAAATTAGATAAACCGATGCGGATATAACTTAACCCCTTTCCTTACTGTCTAAGCTACTCATCCTTAAAGAGATCTATAAGATGTGAACCGCAACCGATAAAAATAATATGTATATGTCTATCCTCTCAATCATAAATAATGTGGTTATAGATCACGATGGATGTCTATATAATTTGTGGAGTAATCAAATCTATGTTACATTAAGTATAGTGTATGTGCATTAAATGTCATATATCTCCTATTCTCAACTTTGTTATGTGATAAACATAGTAATTTAAATTTATTCTACAATTATAACCCGGATCTGTCGGTGAGGAGGCGGCTGCCATTATGCATCTAATCTACACCAAAGAGGACTTTCTTATGCTCTGAAAGTGAAAAAGATTATCTGGGACTTTCCTCTTTATACTTGTATACAGGTGAAACTCGAAAAATTAGAATATTGTGCAAAAACAGAATTTATGCTTACCTGATAAATTACTTTCTCCAACGGTGTGTCCGGTCCACGGCGTCATCCATTACTTGTGGGAATATTCTCTTCCCCAACAGGAAATGGCAAAGAGCACAGCAAAAGCTGTCCATATAGCCCCTCCTCAGGCTCCGCCCCCCAGTCATTCGACAGACGGTTAGGAGAAAAAAAGGAGAAACTATAGGGTGCCGTGGTGACTGTAGTGTATAGAGAAAGAAATTTTTCAAACCTGATTAAAAAACCAGGGCGGGCCGTGGACCGGACACACCGTTGGAGAAAGTAATTTATCAGGTAAGCATAAATTCTGTTTTCTCCAACATTGGTGTGTCCGGTCCACAGCATCATCCATTACTTGTGGAACCAATACCAAAGCTTTAGGACACAGATGAAGGGAGGGCGCAAATCAGGTTACCTAAACGGAAGGCACCACGGCTTGCAAAACCTTTCTCCCAAAAATAGCCTCTGAAGAAGCATAAGTATCAAATTTGTAGAATTTGGCAAAAGTGTGCAGAGAAGACCAAGTCGCTGCCTTACATATCTGATCAACAGAAGCCTCGTTCTTGAAGGCCCATGTGGAAGCCACAGCCCTAGTAGAGTGAGCTGTGATTCGTTCAGGAGGCTGCCGTCCGGCAGTCTCATAAGCCAATCGGATAATGCTTTTCAGCCAGAAAGAAAGAGAGGTAGCAGTAGCTTTTTGTCCTCTCCTCTTACCAGAGTAAACGACAAAGATGAGGTTTGTCTAAAATCCTTTGTTGCTTCTAAATAGAATTTTAAAGCACGAACTACATCTAAATTGTGTAATAAACGTTCCTTCTTTGAAACTGGATTCGGACACAGAGAAGGAACAACTATTTTCCTGGTTAATATTCTTGTTGGAAACCAGGCTTAGCACGCAAAACAACCTTATCTGAATGGAACACCAGATAGGGTGGATCACACTGCAAAGCAGATAATTCAGAAACTCTTCTAGCAGAAGAAATAGCAACCAAAAACAGAACTTTCCAAGATAGTAACTTGATATCTATGGAATGTAAATGTTCAAATGGAACCCCTTGCAGAACTGAAAGAACTAAATTTAGACTCCAAGGAGGAGTCATGGGTCTGTAAACAGGCTTGATTCTGACCAAAGCCTGTACAAAAGCTTGTACATCTGGCACAGCTGCCAGGCGTTTGTGTAACAAATTGTGTAACAAAACAGATAAAGCAGAAATCTGTCCTTTTAGAGAACTCGCTGACAATCCTTTATCCAAACCCTCTTGGAGAAAGGAAAGAATCTTAGGAATTTTAATTTTACTCCAGGAGAATCCCTTGGATTCACACCAACAGATATATTTTTTCCATATTTTATGGTAAATCTTTCTAGTCACAGGTTTTCTGGCTTGGACCAGAGTATCACTGAATTTGAAAATCCACGCTTGGATAAAATCAAGCGTTCAATTTCCAAGCAGTCAGCTGCAGAGAAACTAGATTTGGATGTTCGAATGGACCTTGTACTAGAAGATCCTGTCTCAAAGGTAGCTTCCATGGTGGAGCTGATGACATATTCACCAGGTCTGTATACCAAGTCCTGCGTGGCCATGCAGGAGCTATCAGAATCACCGAGGCCTTCTCCTGTTTGATCCTGGCTACGAGCCTGGGAAGGAGAGGAAACGGTGGAAATACATAAGCTAGGTTGAACGACCAAGGCGCCACTAATGCATCCACTAGAGTCGCCTTGGGATCCCTGGATCTGGACCCGTAACAAGGAACCTTGAAGTTCTGACGGGACGCCATCAGATCCATGTCTGGAATGCCCCATAATTGAGTTAACTGGACAAAGACCTCCGGGTGGAGTTCCCACTCCCCCTGATGGAAAGTCTGACGACTCAAGTAATCCGCCTCCCAGTTGTCTACTCCTGGGATGTGAATTGCAGATAGGTGGCAGGAGTGATCCTCCGCCCATTTGATGATCTTGGATACCTCTCTCATCGCCAAGGAACTCTTTGTTCCTCCCTGATGGCTGATGTAAGCTACAGTCGTCATGTTGTCCGACTGGAATCTTATGAATCCGGCCTTCGCTAGTTGAGGCCAAGCCTGGAGCGCATTGAATATCGCTCTCAGTTCCAGGATGTTTATCGGGAGAAGGGACTCTTCCCGAGACCATAGACCCTGAGCTTTCAGGGAGTCCCAGACCGCGCCCCAGCCTAATAGACTGGCGTCGGTCGTGACAATGACCCACTCTGGTCTGCGGAAACTCATTCCCTGAGACAGGTGATCCTGAGTCAACCACCAACGGAGTGAGTCTCTGGTTACCTGGTCTACTTGAATCTGGGGAGACAAGTCTGCATAGTCCCCATTCCACTGACTGAGCATGCACAGTTGTAATGGTCTTAGATGAATTCGAGCAAAAGGAACTATGTCCATTGCTGCAACCATCAATCCTACTACTTCCATGCACTGAGCTATGGAAGGCTGCAGAATAGAGTGAAGAACTTGACAAGCGTTTAGAAGCTTTGACTTTCTGACCTCTGTCAGGAAGATCTTCATTTCTAAAGAATCTATTATTGTTCCCAAAAAGGGAACTCTTGTTGACGGAGACAGGGAACTCTTTTCTACGTTCACCTTCCACCCGTGAGATCTGAGAAAGGCTAGAACAATGTCTGTATGAGCCTTTGCCTTGGAAAGAGACGACGCTTGAATTAAATGTCGTCTAGATAAGTTGCCACTGCAATGCCCCTCGGTCTTAGAACCGCTAGAAGGGACCCTAGCACCTTTGTGAAAATTATGGGAGCAGTGGCTAAGCCGAATGGAAGAGCCACGAACTGGTAATGTTTGTCCAGAAAGGCGAACCTTAGGAACTGATGATGATCTTTGTGGATAGGAATATGTAGGTACGCATCCTTTAAATCCACGGTAGTCATATATTGACCCTCCTGGATTGTAGGTAAAATTGTTCGAATGGTTTCCATTTTGAACGATGGAACTCTGAGGAATTTGTTTAGAATTTTTAAATCCAGAATTGGTCTGAAAGTTCCCTCTTTTTTGGGAACTACAAACAGGTTTGAGTAAAACCCCTGACCTTGTTCCGCTGTTGGAACTGGGTGTATCACTCCCATCTTTAACAGGTCTCCTACGCAATGTAAGAATGCCTGTCTCTTTATCTGGTCTGAAGATAAGCGAGACATGTGGAACCTTCCCCTTGGAGGAAGTTCCTTGAATTCTAGAAGATAACCCTGAGAGACTATTTCTAGTGCCCAGGGATCCGGAACATCTCTTGCCCAAGCCTGAGCAAAGAGAGAGAGTCTGCCCCCTACTAGATCCGGTCCCGGATCGGGGGCTACCCCTTCATGCTGTCTTGGTAGCAGCAGCAGGCTTCAAGGCCTGTTTACCCTTGTTCCAGCCTTGCATTGGTTTCCAAGCTGGCTTGGCCTGGGAAGCGTTACCCTCTTGTCTAGAGGCCGCAGAGTTAGGAGACGGTCCGTTCCTGAAGTTACGAAAGGAACGAAAATTGGACTTATTCTTAGCCTTAAAAGGCCTATCCTGTGGGAGGGCATGTCCCTTCCCCCCAGTGGGAAAGGAATATTAAGCAATTAAGCAATTTTGTCTTGGAAGATACGTTCGCCGACCAAGACTTTAGCCAGAGCGCTCTGCGCGCCACAATTGCAAACCCTGAATTTTTCGCCGCTAATCTCGCTAATTGCAAAGCGGCATCTAAAATAAAGGAATTAGCTAACTTAAGTGCGTGAATTCTGTCCATGACTTCCTCATATGGAGTCTCCTTATTGAGCGACTTTTCTAGTTCATCGAACCAGAAACACGCCGCCGTAGTGACAGGAATAATGCACGAAATTGGTTGGAGGAGTTAACCTTGCTGAACAAAAATCTTTTTAAGCAAACCCTCCAATTTTTTATCCATAGGATCTTTGAAAGCACAATTGTCCTCAATGGGAATAGTCGTGCGTTTGGCTAGCGTAGAAACTGCCCCCTCAACCTTAGGGACTGTTTGCCATGTGTCCTTCCTTGGGTCGACCGTGGGGCACAATTTCTTAAATATAGGAGGTGGGACAAAAGGTATGCCTGGTTTCTCCCACTCCTTATTCACTATGTCCGCCACCCTTTTAGGTATCGGAAAGGCATCGGGGTGCACCGGGACCTCAAGGAATTTGTCCATCTTGCACAATTTTTCTGGAATGACCAAAGAGTCACAATCATCCAGTGTAGTTAGCACCTCCTTAAGTAATGCGCGGAGATGCTCTAACTTAAATTTAAACGTCACAACATCAGGTTCTGCCTGTTGAGAAATTCTTCCTGAATCAGAAAGTTCTCCCTCCGACAAACCTTCCCTCACTGCCACTTCTGACTGGTGTGAGGGTATGACAGATAAATTATCGTCAGCGCCTTCTTGCTCCACTGTATTTAAAACTGAGCAATCACGCTTTCTTTGAAATGCTGGCATTTTGGATAAAATATTAGCTATGGAATTATCCATTACTGCCGTTAATTGTTGCATAGTAACAAGCATTGGCGCGCTAGATGTACTAGGGGTCGCCTGCGCGGGCATAACTGGTATTAGGATGAAGCACTATCCCCACTACCTTCATTTGATGAATCATCTTGGGCAACCTTATTAAATGTGACAGTACTGTCCTTACTTTGTCTGGACGCCATGGCACAATTATCACATACATTTGAAGGGGGGACCACCTTGGCCTCCATACATACAGAACATGTTCTATCTGAAGGTGCAGACATGTTAGACAGGCTTAAACAGGCTAATAATGCAAAAAAAACGTTTTTAAACAAAACCGTTACTGTCTCTTTAAATGTTAAACAGAGCACACTTTATTTCTGAATATGTGAAAAACTATGAAGGAAATATCCAATCTTTACCAAATTTTCACCACAGAGTCTTAATGCTTTTAAAGTATTGCACCTACTTGTTCAGAACAGCAAAGAGAATAACTGGGGGGGCGGAGCCTGAGGAGGGGCTATATGGACAGCTTTTGCTGTGCTCTTTGCCATTTCCTGTTGGGGAAGAGAATATTCCCACAAGTAATGGATGACGCAGTGGACCGGACACACCAATGTTGGAGAAAGTTAATTTATTTCACTAATGCAACTTAAAAGGTGAAACTAATATATGAGATAGACTCAGTACATGCAAAGCAAGATAGTTCAAGAAGTGATTTGTCATAATTGCGATGATAATGGTTTACAGCTCATGAAAACCCCAAATCCACAATCTCAGAATATTAGAATATTGTGAAAAACATAATTTATGCTTACCTGATAAATTCCTTTCTTCTGTAGTGTGATCAGTCCACGGGTCATCATTACTTCTGGGATATTACTCCTCCCCAACAGGAAGTGCAAGAGGATTCACCCAGCAGAGCTGCATATAGCTCCTCCCCTCTACGTCACTCCCAGTCATTCGACCAAGGACCAACGAGAAAGGAAAAGCCAAGGGTGAAGTGGTGACTGGAGTATAAATTAAAAAATATTTACCTGCCTTAAAAACAGGGCGGGCCGTGGACTGATCACACTACAGAAGAAAGGAATTTATCAGGTAAGCATAAATTATGTTTTCTTCTGTTAAGTGTGATCAGTCCACGGGTCATCATTACTTCTGGGATACCAATACCAAAGCAAAAGTACACGGATGACGGGAGGGATAGGCAGGCTCTTTATACAGAAGGAACCACTGCCTGAAGAACCTTTCTCCCAAAAATAGCCTCCGAAGAAGCAAAAGTGTCAAATTTGTAAAATTTGGAAAAAGTATGAAGCGAAGACCAAGTTGCAGCCTTGCAAATCTGTTCAACAGAGGCCTCATTCTTGAAGGCCCAAGTGGAAGCCACAGCTCTAGTAGAATGAGCTGTAATTCTTTCAGGAGGCTGCTGTCCAGCAGTCTCATAAGCTAAACGAATTATGCTACGAAGCCAAAAAGAAAGAGAGGTAGCGGAAGCTTTTTGACCTCTCCTCTGCCCAGAGTAAATGACAAACAGAGAAGACGTTTGTCGAAATTCCTTAGTTGCCTGTAAGTAAAATTTTAGAGCACGGACTACATCCAGGTTGTGCAGTAGACGTTCCTTCTTTGAAGAAGGATTTGGGCATAAAGAAGGAACAACAATCTCTTGATTGATATTCCTGTTAGTAACTACCTTAGGTAAGAACCCAGGTTTAGTACGCAGGACTACCTTATCCGAATGAAAAATCAAATAAGGAGAATCACAATGTAAGGCTGATAATTCAGAGACTCTTCGAGCCGAGGAAATAGCCATTAAAAATAGAACTTTCCAAGATAACAACTTTATATCAATGGAATGAAGGGGTTCAAACGGAACGCCCTGTAAAACATTAAGAACAAGGTTTAAACTCCATGGTGGAGCAACAGTTTTAAACACAGGCTTAATTCTGGCCAAAGCCTGACAAAAAGCCTGGACGTCAGGAACTTCTGACAGACGTTTGTGTAACAGAATGGTCAGAGCTGAGATCTGTCCCTTTAATGAACTAGCAGATAAACCCTTTTCTAAACCTTCTTGTAGAAAAGACAATATCCTAGGAATCCTAACCTTACTCCAAGAGTAACCTTTGGATTCACACCAATATAGGTATTTACGCCATATCTTATGGTAAATCTTTCTGGTAACAGGTTTCCTAGCCTGTATTAAGGTATCAATAACTGACTCAGAAAATCCACGTCTTGATAAAATCAAGCGTTCAATTTCCAAGCAGTCAGCTTCAGAGAAGTTAGATTTTGATGTTTGAAGGGACCCTGTATCAGAAGGTCCTGTTTCAGAGGTAGAGACCAAGGTGGACAGGATGACATGTCCACCAGGTCTGCATACCAAGTCCTGCGTGGCCACGCAGGTGCTATTAGAATCACTGATGCTCTCTCTTGTTTGATTCTGGCAATCAATCGAGGAAGCAACGGGAAGGGTGGAAACACGTAAGCCATCCTGAAGTCCCAAGGTGCTGTCAGAGCATCTATCAGGACTGCTCCTGGATCCCTGGATCTGGACCCGTAACGAGGAAGCTTGGCGTTCTGTCGAGAAGCCATGAGATCTATCTCTGGTTTGCCCCAACGTCGAAGTATTTGGGCAAAGACCTCCGGATGAAGTTCCCACTCCCCCGGATGAAAAGTCTGACGACTTA
Organism: Bombina bombina; assembly: GCF_027579735.1. NCBI lineage: Eukaryota > Metazoa > Chordata > Amphibia > Anura > Bombinatoridae > Bombina > Bombina bombina. Next base: position 180,748,487 of record NC_069506.1, on the reverse strand, counting down.
AGAAATCCGCCTCCCAGTTCTCCACTCCCGGGATGTGGATTGCTGACAGGTGGCAAGAGTGAGACTCTGCCCAGCAAATTATCTTTGATACTTCCATCATAGCTAGGGAGCTTCTTGTCCCTCCCTGATGGTTGATGTAAGCTACAGTCGTGATGTTGTCCGACTGAAACCTGATGAACCCCCGAGTTGTCAACTGGGGCCAAGCCAGGAGGGCATTGAGAACTGCTCTCAATTCCAGAATGTTTATTGGCAGGAGACTCTCCTCCTGACTCCATTGTCCCTGAGCCTTCAGAGAATTCCAGACGGCACCCCAACCTAGAAGGCTGGCGTCTGTTGTTACAATTGTCCAGTCTGGTCTGCTGAATGGCATCCCCCTGGACAGATGTGGCCGAGAAAGCCACCATAGAAGAGAATTTCTGGTCTCTTGATCCAGATTCAGAGAAGGGGATAAGTCTGAGTAATCCCCATTCCACTGACTTAGCATGCACAGTTGCAGTGGTCTGAGGTGTAAGCGTGCAAAGGGTACTATGTCCATTGCCGCTACCATTAAGCCGATTACCTCCATGCATTGAGCCACTGACGGGTGTTGAATGGAATGAAGGGTGCGGCAAGCACTTTGAAGTCTTGTTAGCCTGTCCTCTGTCAGGTAAATCTTCATTTCTACAGAATCTATAAGAGTCCCCAGGAAGGGAACTCTTGTGAGTGGAACGAGTGAACTTTTCTTTTCGTTCACCTTCCATCCATGTGACCTTAGAAATGCCAGCACTAACTCTGTATGAGACTTGGCAGTTTGAAAGCTTGAAGCTTGTATCAGAATGTCGTCTAGGTATGGAGCTACCGAGATTCCCCGCGGTCTTAGTACCGCCAGAAGAGCACCCAGAACCTTTGTGAAGATTCTTGGAGCTGTAGCCAATCCGAATGGAAGAGCCACAAACTGGTAATGCCTGTCTAGGAAGGCAAACCTTAGGTACCGATAATGATCTTTGTGAATCGGTATGTGAAGGTAAGCATCTTTTAAATCTACAGTGGTCATGTATTGACCCTCTTGGATCATAGGTAAAATTGTCCGAATAGTCTCCATCTTGAACGATGGAACTCTTAGGAATTTGTTTAGGATCTTTAAGTCCAGGATTGGTCTGAAAGTTCCCTCTTTTTTGGGAACCACAAACAGATTTGAGTAAAACCCCTGTCCCTGTTCCGATCGTGGAACTGGATGGATTACTCCCATTAACAAGAGCTCTTGTACGCAGCGTAGAAACGCCTCTTTCTTTGTCTGGATTGTTGACAATCTTGACAGATGAAATCTCTCTCTTGGAGGAGAGTATTTGAAGTCCAGAAGGTATCCCTGAGATATTATCTCTAGCGCCCAGGGATCCTGAACATCTCTTGCCCAAGCCTGGGCGAAGAGAGAAAGTCTGCCCCCCACTAGATCCGATCCCGGATCGGGGGCCCTCAATTCATGCTGTTTTAGGGGCAGCAGCAGGTTTCCTAGTCTGCTTACCCTTGTTCCAGGACTGGTTAGGTTTCCAGCCTTGTCTGTAGCGAGCAACAGCTCCTTCCTGTTTTGGTGCAGAGGAAGTTGATGCTGCTCCTGCTTTGAAATTACGAAAGGAACGAAAATTAGACTGTCTAGTCTTGGCTTTGGCTTTGTCCTGAGGCAGGGCATGGCCTTTACCTCCTGTAATGTCAGCGATAATCTCTTTCAACCCGGGCCCGAATAAGGTCTGCCCTTTGAAAGGTATATTAAGCAATTTAGACTTAGAAGTAACATCAGCTGACCAGGATTTTAGCCACAGCGCCCTGCGTGCCTGAATGGCGAATCCTGAATTCTTCGCCGTAAGTTTAGTAAGATGTACTACGGCCTCCGAAATGAATGAATTAGCTAGTTTAAGGACTCTAAGCCTGTCCGTAATGTCGTCCAGAGTAGCTGAACCAATGTTCTCTTCCAGAGACTCAATCCAGAATGCCGCTGCAGCCGTGATCGGCGCAATGCATGCAAGGGGTTGCAATATAAAACCTTGTTGAACAAACATTTTCTTAAGGTAACCCTCTAACTTTTTATCCATTGGATCTGAAAAAGCACAGCTATCCTCCACCGGGATAGTGGTACGCTTAGCTAAGGTAGAAACTGCTCCCTCCACCTTAGGGACCGTTTTGCCATAAGTCCCTTGTGGTGGCGTCTATTGGAAACATTTTTCTAAATATCGGAGGGGGTGAGAACGGCACACCGGGTCTATCCCACTCCTTAGTAACAATTTCAGTAAGTCTCTTAGGTATAGGAAAAACCTCAGTACTCGTCGGTACCGCAAAATATTTATCCAACCTACACATTTTCTCTGGTATTGCAACTGTGTTACAATCATTCAGAGCCGCTAACACCTCCCCTAGTAATACACAGAGGTTTTCCAGTTTAAATTTAAAATTTGAAATATCTGAATCCAGTCTGTTTGGATCAGAACCGTCACCTCACAGAATGAAGTTCTCCGTCCTCATGTTCTGCCACCTGTGACGCAGTGTCTGACATGGCCCTAATATTATCAGCGCACTCTGTTCTCACCCCAGAGTGATCACGCTTACCTCTTAGTTCTGGTAATTTAGCCAAAACCTCAGTCATAACAGTAGCCATATCCTGTAATGTGATTTGTAATGGCCGCCCAGATGTACTCGGCGCTACAATATCACGCACCTCCCTCTGAGCGGGAGATGTAGGTACTGACACGTGAGGCGAGTTAGTCGGCATAACTCTCCCCTCGTTGTTTGGTGAAATTTGTTCAATTTGTACAGATTGACTTTTATTTAAAGTAGCATCAATACAGTTAGTACATAAATTTCTATTGGGCTCCACTTTGGCATTGCAACAAATGACACAGGTATCATCCTCTGAATCAGACATGTTTAACACACTAGCAAATAAACTTGCAACTTGGAAATACAATTCAATTAGAATAATATTAAAATGTACTGTGCCTTTAAGAAGCACAGAAGATCTATGACAGTTGAAAATTAATAAATTGAAACAGTTATAGCCTCAATCCTTGTAAACAACACAACTTTAGCAAAGGTTTAATCCCATTAGCAAAGATAACAAATTCTGAAAGCAAGAAACAAATTACAGAATAAACGTTTTTTATCTCAGTCAAACTATAATTCTCACAGCTCTGCTGAGAGAAATTACCTCCCTCAAAATAAGTTTGAAGACCCCTGAGCTCTGTAGAGATGAACCGGATCATGCAGGGAATACAATGAGTTGCTGACTGAAATATTTGATGCATAGAAAAAGCGCCAAAAAACGGCCCCTCCCCCTCACACACAGCAGTGAGGGAGAACAGAAACTGTCAGAAAAACAGATTAAGCAACTGCCAAGTGGAAAAATAGTGCCCAAACATTTATTCACACAGTACCTCAGCAAATGAAAACGATTTTACATTCCAGCAAAAACGTTAAACATAATCTCTAGTTATTAAACAGCTTTATGTATTTCTTACAGTGTAATTCTAGTGAAGTACCATTCCCCAGAATACTGAAGTGTAAAGTATACATACATGACATTATATCGGTATGGCAGGATTTTCTCATCAATTCCATTGTCAGAAAATAAAAACTGCTACATACCTCTATGCAGATTCATCTGCCCGCTGTCCCCTGATCTGAAGTTTACCTCACTCCTCAGATGGCCGAGAACAGCAATATGATCTTAACTACTCCGGCTAAAATCATAGCAAAACTCTGGTAGATTCTTCTTCAAACTCTGCCAGAGAGGTAATAACACACTCCGGTGCTATTTTAAAATAACAAACTTTTGATTGAAGATATAAAACTAAGTATAATCACCATAGTCCTCTCACACATCCTATCTAGTCGTTGGGTGCAAGAGAATGACGGGAGTGACGTAGAGGGGAGGAGCTATATGCAGCTCTGCTGGGTGAATCCTCTTGCACTTCCTGTTGGGGAAGAGTAATATCCCAGAAGTAATGATGACCCGTGGACTGATCACACTTAACAGAAGAAAGGTGCAATATTCTAGGCTCAAAGTGTCCCACTCTAAGCAGCTAATTAAGCCATAACACCTGCAAAGGGTTCCTGAGCCTTTAAATGGTCTCTCAGTCTGGATCAGTAGGAATCACAATCATGGGAAAGACTGCTGACCAGACAGTTGTGCAGAAAACAATCATTGACACCCTCCATAAGGAGGGAAAGCCTCAAAAGGTAATTGCAAAAGAAGTTGGATGTTCCCAAAGTGCTGTATCAAAGCACATTAATAGAAAGTTATGTGGAAGGGAAAAGTGTGGATGAAAAAGGTGCACAAGCAGCAGGGATGACCGCAGCCTGGAGAGGATTGTCAGGAAAAGGCAATTCAAAAGTGTTGGGTACTTTCACAAGAGCCACCACACACAGACGGATCCTGGAGATGGGCTTCAAATGTCGTATTCCTCTTGTCAAGCCACTCCTGAACAACAAACAACGTCAGAAGCGTCTTACCTGGGCTAAAGAAAAACAGACCTGGTCTGTTGCTTAGTGGTCCAAAGTCCTCTTTTCTGATGAGAGCAAATTTTGCATCTCATTTGGAAACCAAAGACCCAGAGTATGGAGGAAGAATGGAGAGGCACACAATGCAAGATGCTTGAAGTCCAGTGTGAAGTTTCCACAGTCTGTGTTGATTTGGGGAGCCATGTCATCTGCTGGTGTTGGTCCACTATGCTTCATTAAGTTCAGGGTCAACGCAGCCGTCTACCAGGAGATTTTGGAGCACTTCATGCTTCCTTCCGCAGACGATCTCTGTGGGGATGCTGACTTCATTTTCCATCAGGACTTGGCAGCTGCCCACACTGCCAAAAGCACCAAAACCTGGTTCAATGACCGTGGGATTACTGTGCTTGATTGGCCAGCAAACTTGCCTGACCTGAACCCCATAGAGAATCTATGGGGCATTGCCAAGAGAAAGATGAGAGACATGAGACCGAACAATGCAGAAGAGCTGAAGGCCGCTATTGAAGCATCCTGGTCTTCAAAAACACCTCAGCAGTGCCACAGGCTGATAGCTTCTATGCCACGCTGCATTGAAGCAGTAATTGCTGCAAAAGGGGCCCAAACCAAGTACTGAGTACATACAGTATGCATGCTTATACTTTTCAGAGGTCCGATATTGTTCTACAGGTATGTACAATCCTTGTTTTATTAATTGCATGTAATATTCTAATTTTCTGATATTGTGGATTTGGGGTTTTCATGAGCTGTAAGCCATAATCATCACAATTATGACAAATCACGGCTTGAACTATCTTGCTTTGCATGTAATGAGTCTATCTCATATATTAGTTTCACCTTTTAAGTTGCATTTGTGAAATAAATGAACTTTTGCACGATATTCTAATTTTTCGAGTTTCACCTGTATATTATATTCCTTTCCAGCTTTTACACACACATATAATTATTTTAGTCATGTTTATATTTCATCATATAGCTGACTTTGTATATTGATAATTGCTGACCATTAATATTATTGATTGCATCTAGCGCCCCCTCTAGTTGGTTATACAAGAAATTCCATAATCTGCAGAGGGGTACATCAAAGGGCTATACTGCAGTTGTTGAAAGCCTGACCAAAGCATTTAAACAGTGGGCCAGAGGGTTAAAGATTGCTGCTATGATGGAGAAGCTGGAAGATCTAATGGTGAAGGAACAATTCATACAGCTGTGCCCAGCAGATGTACAAGAATGGGTGCGTGACCGGAAACCCAAAACAGCATTGGAGCCGGGTGAGCTGGTAGATTTTTACACAGCCAACAGGTCACCAGTGAATGGGATAAAATCATTTGTTAAGAGGGCACCACCTGGAAAGGAGCTTTTTCACAACCCCCCTTCACCAAGCCTGTTGTGCCTTTATTTAATGTGTCTATTCCCTCTGGGAAAAGAGGGACGAGTGCTGCACCTGTGCAGGGAGTTACCCACAGGTGTTTTACTTGCAACAAAGTGGGCCACATCAGCTCCACTTGCCCAGAGAAGATTAAATTGGTGCAATCAGCTGGAGGGAGTAATCCCTCAGAAGTACCATCACTGTTTTGTTTGTTACACGGCCAGAGGAAAGCAACAATGAGAACTTACAACCTGTGACTGTCAGAGCTAAGGTAACATTGGGGCTTCTGGACACAGGTGCTGCAGTGACTCTTGTGCGTCCAGGGCTGGTGAGCTCTAAGGACATTAATCCTGTCAGGGCTGTAGCAGTTAAAGGGATTGGAGGAATGCAACTTGTAGTGCCTATGGCACGTGTATACTTTGATTGGGGAGCAGGGAGAGAAACCGTTTAAGAAATGTGGGGATATCTGAAAATATTCCTAATAATGTTTTACTGGGTACTGATCTGGGCTGTTATGTTATCCTTGTATGTGCCTGACAATGATACATGTAACCTAGTCTCATTAGCTGTGGGCCCTAATAAGCAGAGGGCTGTGTGTAAAAAAGCTCAGAGACATGCTGGCAAATAGGGAGGACAGAGTGCATATGTGCAAGGTGCTGTGCCTGAACTGGGGGTGTCTGTGTTAAGATATGAAAATGTAAGAGGAGAGACTGACTGGGGAGAAAGACGGATAGATGGTGTGGGTCTGTCTGTGCTTAGCCTAGTAGCATCTGGAGAACCAAATTTAACCGTACAGTGTGAGACTGACTGGGGAGAAAGGCAGATAGAGTGTGTGGGTCTGTCTGTGCCTGAACCGGTAGTATCTCTAGAAGATAGTTTAAATGTAGAGGGAAAAAATTACTGTGAAAGGAGGTAGATGGGTGATGTGTCTGTCTGTGCTTGAAACAGTGCAGTATAAAAAAAGGAGTAAGGATATGGGGGGGGGGGGGGGAATGACTGGATGACTGGGCCACTGAATGATGTGTGCCAGTCTGTGCCAGAACAAGTGGAATCCCCTGTGGAAAGAAGGAGACAGGATATATGGGATAACTGGCAGGAGGAAGATATGTGCTTGTCTGTACCAGTGTCAGAAGGATCCCAAATTCTGTGTGAGGAGGTGAAGTGGCAGACTGATGTGAGAGAGAGCATAGATAGAATGTAGCCCACTCTGTGCCAGAAGCAGCAGCACCTCAAAATCCAGAGTGCATGGGGGAGGAGGGTACAGGATACTCTTTGAGGGACCCCCAGAGTGAGTGTGAAAGATTGTGGGTGACAAAGATCCCAGTTACCTCAGTTGTGACCTATAAGCAGACTGCACAGACTAGGGGACAGAGACTGACACAAACTGCAGATGCAGGGGGGAGGGGTACAGAGAAGTGTATTTACACAGCCCCACAGCCATTCAGCAGATACACTGATAGGTTTGCAGAGTCAGAGTCCCCAGCAAGCTCAGCAGATAAGCCCTGCAGTGGAGAAAAGGGGGGCAGCTAGGCAACCCCCTACCAACCATAAAGTGCAGGAGAATAGGCATTCTACTCAGGTGGAGGGGCAAGATCCCTGGGTAGCTATTCAAAAGTTGACAAAATCCAATACATTCAGAGGGTGTGAAAAGAAACTAGGCTTCACAGACACCTCTGTAACAAGGTATGATAAACATTTCAGGGACAAGATGCAAGCCTTATTGGAGGAGGTACCTGAAAAACTCCAATTTTAAAACAGACCTTTATTTTCTCATATTGGGTCCAAGAAAAAAATATACAATGTTTCAGGCCAACACTAGGCCCTTGTGCTGTATCTGTGTCAGAGTACCTACTAACAGCCCCTGTGCTGTGTGTGTGCTGTGTTTAGTCACTTACCTGAAGTAGCATCCCTCCACAGGCTTACCAGGCATCAAGCTGCAGCAGTATCCAGTAGAGAACCCATCCAGTGCTAGAACGTGTACAGCAGAGGTTATCTGAGGAAATACTGTTATACCACAGGGAGAGGCTATGGACAAGACCCCACAACGCCTGAGGGTAGTTATGGCTGAAATTCCATAGGGAGATACTATGCACATACCAGGGTATTCCTATGTCCCAGTATCATTAGGCTGCTGTGAAATTTCTTCTGTCTTCTTTGTGAATAATATGTCCCAGGAACAATGGTCTCACATTGGTCTGAGCTCCTAAATATTAATCCATAAGCAAGTAACTTTAACACCTCTATCCTCAACCTTCTTCTGAGAAGCCAAGAACAAAAACTGAGGAGAGGTGGGAGGTGAGAGGGAATTTCAGCTCTTGTGTCGGTTCCTGGCCTCTTCCTAGAATATTGGATAAAGGATATTGCATGTTTCGAGGTATTTGACAGGGTTGGGGTCAAAAGTATAAATGTGTTTATATGTGTATATATGTATGCATGTGCACATACATATTTACACATATAAATTTATCTCTCTCCCTTTACACAGTCTCTCCCAGAACACAGAAAAAAACCCCACAGACCTTTTCACTCAATTGCTGAAATAGCCATCTAACTTTCTACAGTCTCTCCCAGAACACAGAAAAAAAAACCACAGACCTTTTCACTCAATTGCTGAAATAGCCATCTAACTTTCTACAGTCTCTCCCAGAACACAGAAAAAAAACCCACAGACCTTTTCACTCAATTGCTGAAATAGCCATCTAACTTTCTACAGTCTCTCCCAGAACACAGAAAAAAAACCCACAGACCTTTTCACTCAATTGCTGAAATAGCCATCTAACTTTCTACAGGTAGCCTTCTGGAAAACAGCTTCCCTCCCACCCTACCCCTCACCCCACCCACCCCAAGCTCATTTCCTCATTTATAGATAGTCTCCCACACAACTTTAACTCTCCTAAAATGACAGGTGCAAACACTGATCAGCACATCCTTCCATTCCCTTAACCCCATAGAATACACATTACTTTTATTATATTATGTTTCACATACCTTTTTGTTCCCTTATGCAATTGTTACAGCAATTCTGTGTCTTTTATTTTTAACTGGTTCCCAATTCTGTAAAAATGCTCAACATAATTATATTCCTTTTTGCTACCCTTTGTCTCTATAACAAACTACACTATTCAATTACTCCTTCTCCCTTTCCACCTGCACTGTTCATTAGCTAATCTCTCTTAAACTCACCTTACTTTTCTACTCATGAACTTTACCTACTCCTAAACACTCTCTCTACCCCCTGCAGCTCATCTCAAAAGCAGTCTCACTACTGCAAATCTGTATCTCATCTCATGTCACTCTCCCTCTTGCTTCTACTTACTGCTGGTGACATCTCCCCTAATCCTGGTCCCCAACCACTAACAAGCCATGCACATCCATGTGTGCCATCCCATAGACTCAGAAAACAAAACTCTGCTCACCTTACTCACATTCCTCTTGCATCTAAAGCCACTACCCCTTTCACCTGTGCACTCTGGAACTCTCGCTCTGTTTGCAACAAACTCACTTCTATACATGACCTCTTCATCTCCCGCTCCCTCAACCTTCTGGCCCTAACAGAAACCTGGCTTTCTCCCCTAGACACAGCATCCACTGCTGCTCTTTCACATGGGGGTCTCCACTTCAGCCACACTCCTAGGTCTGGTAATAGACAAGGAGGTGGTGTAGGTATTTTACTTTCCTCTCGTTGCACCTTCCAACAAATACACCCTATCTCTTCCCTCACTTTTCCCTCATTCGAAACCCACATGATTAGCTTATTCTCCCCTCTCTCTGTACGTGTTGCAGTCATATACCGACCCCCTGGCTCCGCAACTCCATTTCTAGATCACTTGGCTGCCTGGCTACCCTACTTCCTTTCCTCAGACACCCCTGCCCTCATTCTTGGCGACTTCAACATCCCCCTTAACAATCCCACTGCCTCATCTGCTAAACAACTTCTGCAACTCACTTCCTCTTTCGGTCTGTCACAGTGGACTGATTCTCACACTCACAAAGACGGTCACTCCCTTGACCTGATCTTTAGCTATCGATGCACTCTCTCAAACTTCTCAAACTCCCCTTTTCCTCTTTCTGACCACCATCTCCTTACCTGCAACATATCATCCCTTCCTACAACTCTCCCACCTTCTACTCCTCACACCAAACTTCACAGAAGTATTAGGTCTTTAGATCAGCAACAACTTGCTAATTCCCTTCAACCACTCCTCTCATCCTTCTCCACCTTTTCCTGCCCTGAACAATCTATCTGCCACTATAATTCCACCCTTATATCCGTCCTTGACAATCTCGCCCCTCTTACCACTGCTAGGAAATCACACACTCATCTCCAGCCCTGGCATACTCCTCTGACACGGTACCTACGCAGATGTTCCCGTACTGCAGAACGGCATTGGAGAAAATCACGGAGTTCAGCTGATTTTCTTCATTACAAATTCATCTTGAACTCCTACTACTCTGCCCTTAATCTCCACAAGCAACACTACTTCTCTACTCTTATCTCTAATCTTTCTTCAAACCCAAAACGTCTGTTCGCCACTTTCAATACTCTCCTCCGCCCTCCCCCACTTCCTAATACAACTTCTCTGTCAGCTCAAGACTTTGCCAGTCACTTCACTAACAAAATTGACTCCATCAGAGATGAAATCAGCTCTCAACACAATTCCATTCTCTCCCACCCTCAAATACTCTCACTCAACCACAACCCTCATAACCTGAAACTTAGTTCATTCTCTCCTGTCACTGAAGATGAAGTTTCAGCACTTATACTGCGCTCTCACCTCACTACCTGTCCCCTTGACCCTATCCCCTCACAGCTGCTCCCCTCTCTCTCTGCTACCCTTACCCCTATGCTAACACACATTTTCAACCTCTCCCTCAGCACTGGTACATTTCCCTCATTGATGAAACATGCGCTGGTCACACCTATCCTCAAAAAACCTTCCCTTGATCCTACTTCCCCATCAAACTACCGCCCAATTTCCCTCCTCCCTCTTGCTTCAAAGCTTCTTGAAAAACTAGTATATGCACGCCTATCCCATTTCCTTACGTTAAACTCCCTTCTTGACCCGCTGCAATCTGGATTTCGTCCCTATCACTCCACAGAGACAGCTATTGTTAAGGTCACCAACGACCTACTTACAGCTAAATCAAAAGGCCACTTCTCTCTGCTTATCCTCCTTGATCTGTCCGCAGCCTTTGACACTGTCGACCATCCTCTTTTGCTCCAAATCCTCCAATCCTTCGGCATCTGTGACACAGCCCTTTTGTGGCTCTCTTCCTACCTGTCAAACCGTACTTTCAGTGTAGCCTTCTCTGGGGCCTCCTCTGCCCCATCACCACTTTCTGTCGGAGTACCGCAAGGCTCTGTCCTCGGTCCCCTTCTCTTCTCAATCTATACGTCATCACTAGGTTCCCTAATTAAGTCCCACGGTTTCCAATATCATTTGTATGCCGATGACAACCAAATCTACTTCTCTGCACCAGAACTATCTCCTTCCTTGCTAACCCGTGTCACTAACTGTCTTTCTCACATCTCTTCCTGGATGTCCTCTCACTACCTCAAGCTAAATCTCTCCAAAACTGAGCTCCTCATTTTCTCCCCTTCTTCCAAAATCTCCACCCCCAATATCTCTATAACTGTCGACAACTCCATCATTACCCCTACCCCGCATGCCCGATGTCTCGGGGTTACATTTGACTCAGATCTTTCCTTCACTCCTCACATTCAGTCCTTGGCTACAGCCTGCCGCTTCCACCTTAAAAACATCTCTAAAATTAGACACTTCCTTACACAAGACACAACTAAGATTTTAATCCACTCTCTCATTCTTTCCCGCCTTGATTACTGCAACTCTGTCCTCTCTGGTCTCCCCACCTGCCGCCTAGCTCCTTTACAATCCATAATGAATGCCTCTGCCAGACTCGTCTTCCTTACACGTCGCTCTTCATCTGCTGCGCCTCTCTGCCAATCCCTTCACTGGCTTCCTCTTGCCTCTAGGATCAAACACAAAACTCTCACTCTGACATACAAAGCCCTCAACTGCACTGCTCCCCCCTACATCTCAGACCTTGTCTCCAGATACTCTCCCTCCCGTCCCCTTCGCTCTACTCATGACCTCCTACTCTCCACCTCTCTTGTCACCTCATCACACTCCCGTTTACAGGACTTCTCCAGACTGGCTCCCATCTTGTGGAACTCTCTGCCTCGCTCCACAAGATTCTCTTCTAGTTTTAAAAGCTTCAAGTGCTCCCTAAAGACTCAGGGACGCATACAACCTACGCTAACCTTTCCTAATACCAGTTCCTCTCCTCCACTGCAATCCCCTGAACCCTCTTAGTATGTAAGCCTAAAAGTCCAGCTGTTTGCAGATCACCTTCTTAAGAGCTGACTACAACAGTGCAACTCTTGGCAGGGCCCTCTACCCTGTAATTGTTTTGTTGTACTCCCCCTTTGTTTACAGCGCTGCAGAATCTGTTGGCGCTCTACAAATAACCGATAATAATAATAATATAAACTCATATATACATATAATACACATAAACCCCTTTAAAAGCTTTTTATTCATTTTAATGTATTTTTTTATTTAAAAAAAAGTGCATATGTGTATAATACTTTATGTTAATGTGTTTTTGATGCGCTTTGTGCAACTTTTAGTTTTAACCCTTACAGTTTACTTCAGGTCGTGCTAAGAATTTTAGAACAGTTTTGTCTTGCATTTAAGCACAACTTGTAATACCAGAACAAATTAAAGCGGTTGCAATATACAATAAAAGCATAGGTTGCGTTCGAGCGAAGTTGGACGCACTAACCCTTCTCTGGTTAATGCACTTTACCATGGACTTGTAATATCAAAGTTGCGGTTGTGCTAATGGTAGCCTGGTCAAGCGATTTTGCTTACTGCGCACCCTATTATTAGTGTGCCACTTGTAATCTGGACCTGAAGGGGTATAATTTGAGACATAAAGGGCCAGATTTAAAAAAACTCAAATCTACCACTTACAGTTGCAAGTGCCTGTTTTTCTTCTGCAAAGTGATGCGATAGGGGAGGACAAATTAAAGATCTATGAATCCTGCACTGATCCTGAAATTAAGGATTACTTTAATTTCCACAAGACCCCTTGCCACTGTAAAAGATGCAAATGAATAAGTGGGGTACTGAAGCAGAGAAGGTGTATTGAAAATGGCAAAAAAAGGAACCACACTTAACTTCTACCAAAACTAGTATGTGTAGGAAAATTCTTACACAAATGACCAGATTTCCCACAGTATAGATACAGTCTACTGACATTACTTTGTTTTTTATCTGTCTCAGACAGTTGTCCTTTGACTAGTTCAATTTGCACAGCTTCTCAAGTACAGATGGAAAAGAGGAAAAGGTTTTTCCATTCGAGAACCAGCAAAAATATATGCTTATAATCTTTAAGACACCTTTCACATAATTGTCTATCAATCTAGATCAATCAAATTAATTAAGGCCTTAAAAAACAGAATTTATGTTTACCTGATAAATTACTTTCTCCAACGGTGTGTCCGGTCCACGGCGTCATCCTTACTTGTGGGATATTCTCTTCCCCAACAGGAAATGGCAAAGAGCCCAGCAAAGCTGGTCACATGATCCCTCCTAGGCTCCGCCTACCCCAGTCATTCGACCGACGTTAAGGAGGAATATTTGCATAGGAGAAACCATATGATACCGTGGTGACTGTAGTTAAAGAAAATAAATTATCAGACCTGATTAAAAAACCAGGGCGGGCCGTGGACCGGACACACCGTTGGAGAAAGTAATTTATCAGGTAAACATAAATTCTGTTTTCTCCAACATTGGTGTGTCCGGTCCACGGCGTCATCCTTACTTGTGGGAACCAATACCAAAGCTTTAGGACACGGATGAAGGGAGGGAGCAAATCAGGTCACCTAAATGGAAGGCACCACGGCTTGCAAAACCTTTCTCCCAAAAATAGCCTCAGAAGAAGCAAAAGTATCAAACTTGTAAAATTTGGTAAAAGTGTGCAGTGAAGACCAAGTCGCTGCCCTACATATCTGATCAACAGAAGCCTCGTTCTTGAAGGCCCATGTGGAAGCCACAGCCCTAGTGGAATGAGCTGTGATTCTTTCAGGAGGCTGCCGTCCGGCAGTCTCATAAGCCAATCTGATGATGCTTTTAATCCAAAAAGAGAGAGAGGTAGAAGTTGCTTTTTGACCTCTCCTTTTACCAGAATAAACAACAAACAAGGAAGATGTTTGTCTAAAATCCTTTGTAGCATCTAAATAGAATTTTAGAGCGCGAACAACATCCAAATTGTGCAACAAACGTTCCTTCTTTGAAACTGGTTTCGGACACAAAGAAGGCACGACTATCTCCTGGTTAATGTTTTTGTTAGAAACAACTTTTGGAAGAAAACCAGGTTTAGTACGTAAAACCACCTTATCTGCATGGAACACCAGATAAGGAGGAGAACACTGCAGAGCAGATAATTCTGAAACTCTTCTAGCAGAAGAAATTGCAACCAAAAACAAAACTTTCCAAGATAATAACTTAATATTAACGGAATGTAAGGGTTCAAACGGAACCCCCTGAAGAACTGAAAGAACTAAGTTGAGACTCCAAGGAGGAGTCAAAGGTTTGTAAACAGGCTTGATTCTAACCAGAGCCTGAACAATGGCTTGAACATCTGGCACAGCTGCCAGCTTTTTGTGAAGTAACACAGACAAGGCAGAAATCTGTCCCTTCAAGGAACTTGCAGATAATCCTTTCTCCAATCCTTCTTGAAGAAAGGATAGAATCTTTGGAATCTTTACCTTGTCCCAAGGGAATCCTTTAGATTCACACCAACAGATATATTTTTTCCATATTTTGTGGTAAATTTTTCTAGTTACAGGCTTTCTGGCCTGAACAAGAGTATCAATAACAGAATCTGAGAACCCTCGTATTGATAAGATCAAGCGTTCAATCTCCAAGCAGTCAGCTGGAGTGAGACCAGATTCGGATGTTCGAACGGACCTTGAACAAGAAGGTCTCGTCTCAAAGGTAGCTTCCATGGTGGAGCCGATGACATATTCACCAGATCTGCATACCAAGTCCTGCGTGGCCACGCAGGAGCTATCAAGATCACCGACGCCCTCTCCTGATTGATCCTGGCTACCAGCCTGGGGATGAGAGGAAACGGCGGGAATACATAAGCTAGTTTGAAGGTCCAAGGTGCTACTAGTGCATCTACTAGAGTCGCCTTGGGATCCCTGGATCTGGACCCGTAGCAAGGAACCTTGAAGTTCTGACGAGAGGCCATCAGATCCATGTCTGGAATGCCCCACAGTTGGGTAATTTGGGCAAAGATTTCCGGATGGAGTTCCCACTCCCCCGGATGTAATGTCTGACGACTCAGAAAATCCGCTTCCCAATTTTCCACTCCTGGGATGTGGATTGCAGACAGGTGGCAGGAGTGAGTCTCCGCCCATTGAATGATTTTGGTCACTTCTTCCATCGCCAGGGAACTCCTTGTTCCCCCCTGATGGTTGATGTACGCAACAGTCGTCATGTTGTCTGATTGAAAACGTATGAACTTGGCCTTTGCTAGCTGAGGCCAAGCCTTGAGAGCCTTGAATATCGCTCTCAGTTCCAGAATATTTATCGGTAGAAGAGATTCTTCCCGCGACCAAAGACCCTGAGCTTTCAGGGATCCCCAGACCGCGCCCCAGCCCATCAGACTGGCGTCGGTCGTGACAATGACCCACTCCGGTCTGCGGAAGGTCATCCCTTGTGACAGGTTGTCCAGGGACAGCCACCAACGGAGTGAGTCTCTGGTCCTCTGATTCACTTGTATCTTCGGAGACAAGTCTGTATAGTCCCCATTCCACTGACTGAGCATGCACAGTTGTAATGGTCTTAGATGAATGCGCGCAAAAGGAACTATGTCCATTGCCGCTACCATCAAACCTATTACTTCCATGCACTCCGCTATGGAAGGAAGAGGAACGGAATGAAGTGTTTGACAAGAGTTTAGAAGTTTTGTTTTTCTGGCCTCTGTCAGAAAAATCCTCATTTCTAAGGAGTCTATTATTGTTCCCAAGAAGGGAACCCTTGTCGACGGAGATAGAGAACTCTTTTCCACGTTCACTTTCCATCCGTGAGATCTGAGAAAGGCCAGGACTATGTCCGTGTGAGCCTTTGCTTGAGGAAGGGACGACGCTTGAATCAGAATGTCGTCCAAGTAAGGAACTACTGCAATGCCCCTTGGTCTTAGTACCGCTAGAAGGGACCCTAGTACCTTTGTGAAAATCCTTGGAGCAGTGGCTAATCCGAAAGGAAGCGCCACGAACTGGTAATGCTTGTCCAGGAATGCGAACCTTAGGAACCGATGATGTTCCTTGTGGATAGGAATATGTAGATACGCATCCTTTAAATCCACCGTGGTCATGAATTGACCTTCCTGGATGGAAGGAAGAATTGTTCGAATGGTTTCCATTTTGAACGATGGAACCTTGAGAAACTTGTTTATGATCTTGAGATCTAAGATTGGTCTGAACGTTCCCTCTTTTTTGGGAACTACGAACAGATTGGAGTAGAACCCCATCCCTTGTTCTCCTAATGGAACAGGATGAATCACTCCCATTTTTAACAGGTCTTCTACACAATGTAAGAATGCCTGTCTCTTTATGTGGTCTGAAGACAATTGAGACCTGTGGAACCTCCCCCTTGGGGGAAGCCCCTTGAATTCCAGAAGATAACCTTGGGAGACTATTTCTAGTGCCCAAGGATCCAGAACATCTCTTGCCCAAGCCTGAGCGAAGAGAGAGAGTCTGCCCCCCACCAGATCCGGTCCCGGATCGGGGGCCAACATTTCATGCTGTCTTGGTAGCAGTGGCAGGTTTCTTGGCCTGCTTTCCCTTGTTCCAGCCTTGCATTGGTCTCCAGGCTGGCTTGGCTTGAGAAGTATTACCCTCTTGCTTAGAGGACGTAGCACTTGTGGCTGGTCCGTTTCTACGAAAGGGACGAAAATTAGGTTTATTTTTGGCCTTGAAAGACCTATCCTGAGGAAGGGCGTGGCCCTTACCCCCAGTGATATCAGAGATAATCTCTTTCAAGTCAGGGCCAAACAGCGTTTTCCCCTTGAAAGGAATGTTAAGTAGTTTGTTCTTGGAAGACGCATCCGCTGACCAAGATTTCAACCAAAGCGCTCTGCGCGCCACAATAGCAAACCCAGAATTTTTCGCCGCTAACCTAGCCAATTGCAAAGTGGCGTCTAGGGTGAAAGAATTAGCCAATTTGAGAGCACGG
Source organism: Bombina bombina (assembly GCF_027579735.1). Taxonomy (NCBI): domain Eukaryota; kingdom Metazoa; phylum Chordata; class Amphibia; order Anura; family Bombinatoridae; genus Bombina; species Bombina bombina. The sequence continues at coordinate 180,731,360 of NC_069506.1, read as the reverse complement.
ATTCTGTCCATAATCTCCTCATAAGGAGGAGAATCACTATCGATCGCCTTTACTAGCTCATCGAACCAGAAACACGCGGCTGTAGTGACAGGGACAATGCATGAAATTGGTTGTAGAAGGTAACCTTGCTGAACAAACATCTTTTTAAGCAAACCTTCTAATTTTTTATCCATAGGATCTTTGAAAGCACAACTATCTTCTATGGGTATTTAAAGTAGAAACCGCTCCCTCGACCTTGGGGACTGTCTGCCATAAGTCCTTTCTGGGGTCGACCATAGGAAACAATTTTTTAAATATGGGGGGAGGGACGAAAGGTATACCGGGCCTTTCCCATTCTTTATTTACAATGTCCGCCACCCGCTTGGGTATAGGAAAAGCTTCTGGGAGCCCCGGGACCTCTAGGAACTTGTCCATTTTACATAGTTTCTCTGGGATGATCAAATTCTCACAATCATCCAGAGTGGATAATACCTCCTTAAGCAGAGCGCGGAGATGTTCCAACTTAAATTTAAATGTAATCACATCGGGTTCAACTTGTTGAGAAATTTTCCCTGAATCTGAAATTTCTCCCTCAGACAAAACCTCCCTGGCCCCCTCAGACTGGTGTAGGGGCATTTCAGAACCATTATCATCAGCGTCCTCATGCTCTTCAGTATCTAAAACAGAGCAGTCGCGCTTACGCTGATAAGTGGGCATTTTGGCTAAAATGTTTTTGATAGAATTATCCATTACAGCCGTTAATTGTTGCATAGTAAGGAGTATTGGCGCGCTAGATGTACTAGGGGCCTCCTGAGTGGGCAAGACTGGTGTAGACGAAGGAGGGAATGATGCAGTACCATGCTTACTCCCCTCACTTGAGGAATCATCTTGGGCATCATTATCAGTGTCACATAAATCACATCTATTTAACCTCTTAAGGACATATGACGGAATTTTTCCGTCATAAAACAATTGAGCAAACTGAAAGCTGTGTCCTTAAAGGGTTAAATGAGAAGGAACCTTGGCTTCCCCACATTCAGAACACAGTCTATCTGGTAGTTCAGACATGTTAAACAGGCATAAACTTGATAACAAAGTAAAAAAAACGTTTTAAAATAAAACCGTTACTGTCACTTTAAATTTTAAACTGAACACACTTTATTACTGCAATTGCGAAAAAGTATGAAGGAATTGTTCAAAATTCACCAAAATTTCACCACAGTGTCTTAAAGCCTTAAAAGTATTGCACACCAAATTTGGAAGCTTTAACCCTTAAAATAACGGAACCGGAGCCGTTTTTATCTTTAACCCCTTTACAGTCCCTGGTATCTGCTTTGCTGAGACCCAACCAAGCCCAAAGGGGAATACGATACCAAATGACGCCTTCAGAAAGTCTTTTCTATGTATCAGAGCTCCTCACACATGCGACTGCATGTCATGCGTCTCAAAAACAAGTGCGCAATACCGGCGCGAAAATGAGGCTCTGCCTATGATTAGGGAAAGCCCCTAGAGAATAGGGTGTCTAAAACAGTGCCTGCCGATATTATTTTACAAAAATACCCAGATTAAATGATTCCTCAAGGCTAAATATGTGTATTATGAATCGATTTAGCCCAGAAAATGTCTACAGTCTTAATAAGCCCTTGTGAAGCCCTTATTTACTGTCTGAATAAAAATGGCTTACCGGATCCCATAGGGAAAATGACAGCTTCCAGCATTACATCGTCTTGTTAGAATGTGTCATACCTCAAGCAGCAAAAGTCTGCTCACTGTTCCCCCAACTGAAGTTAATTCCTCTCAACAGTCCTGTGTGGAACAGCCATGGATTTTAGTAACGGTTGCTAAAATCATTTTCCTCTTACAAACAGAAATCTTCATCTCTTTTCTGTTTCAGAGTAAATAGTACATACCAGCACTATTTTAAAATAACAAACTCTTGATTGAATAATAAAAAACTACAGTTAAACACTAAAAAACTCTAAGCCATCTCCGTGGAGATGTTGCCTGTACAACGGCAAAGAGAATGACTGGGGTAGGCGGAGCCTAGGAGGGATCATGTGACCAGCTTTGCTGGGCTCTTTGCCATTTCCTGTTGGGGAAGAGAATATCCCACAAGTAAGGATGACGCCGTGGACCGGACACACCTATGTTGGAGAAACACAATTTATGCTTACCTGATAAATTTATTTCTCTTGTGGTGTATCCAGTCCACGGATCATCCATTACTTGTGGGATATTCTCATTCCCAACAGGAAGTTGCAAGAGGACACCCACAGCAGAGCTGTTATATAGCTCCTCCCCTAACTGCCATATCCAGTCATTCGACCGAAAACAAGCAGAGAATGGAGAAACCATAGGGTGCAGTGGTGACTGTAGTTTAAATGAAAAAATTACCTGCCTTAAAATGACAGGGCGGGCCGTGGACTGGATACACCACAAGAGAAATAAATTTATCAGGTAAGCATAAATTGTGTTTTCTCTTGTAAGGTGTATCCAGTCCACGGATCATCCATTACTTATGGGATACCAATACCAAAGCTAAAGTACACGGATGAAGGGAGGGACAAGGCAGGTACTTAAACGGAAGGTACCACTGCCTGTAAAACCTTTCTCCCAAAAATAGCCTCCGAAGAAGCAAAAGTATCAAATTTGTAGAATTTGGAAAAAGTATGAAGCGAAGACCAAATCGCCGCCTTGCAAATCTGTTCAACAGAAGCCTCATTTTTAAAGGCCCAAGTGGAAGCCACAGATCTAGTAGAATGAGCTGTAATCCTTTCAGGAGGCTGCTGTCCAGCAGTCTCATAGGCTAAGCGGATTATGCTTCTTAGCCAAAAAGAAAGAGAGGTTGCCGAAGCCTTTTGACCTCTCCTCTGTCCAGAGTAGACAACAAACAAAGAAGATGTTTGACGAAAATCTTTAGTAGCTTGTAAGTAAAACTTTAAAGCACGAACCACGTCCAGATTGTGTAATAGACGTTCCTTCTTTGAAGAAGGATTAGGACACAAGGATGGAACAACAATCTCTTGATTGATATTCTTGTTAGATACCACCTTAGGTAAAAACCCAGGTTTGGTACGCAGGACTACCTTATCCGTATGGAAGATCAGATAAGGAGAATCACATTGTAAAGCAGATAACTCGGAGACTCTACGAGCCGAGGAAATAGCTACCAAAAAAAAGAACTTTCCAAGATAAAAGTTTGATATCTATGGAATGAAGAGGTTCAAACGGAACTCCTTGAAGAACCTTAAGAACCAAATTTAAGCTCCATGGGGGAGCAACAGATTTAAACACAGGCTTGATTCTAACCAAAGCCTGACAAAATGCCTGAACGTCTGGAACATCTGCCAGACGCTTGTGCAAAAGGACAGAGCAGAAATCTGTCCTTTTAATTAACTAGCTGACAATCCTTTTTCCAAACCATCTTGAAGAAAGGATAATATTCTGGGAATCCTGACCTTACTCCATGAGTAACCTTTGGATTCACACCAATAAAGATATTTACGCCATATCTTATGGTAAATTTTCCTGGTAACAGGCTTTCGTGCCTGCATTAAGGTATCAATGACTGACTCGGAGAAGCCACGCTTTGATAAAATCAAGCGTTCAATCTCCAGGCAGTCAGTCTCAGAGAAATTAGATTTGGATGGTTGAAAGGACGCTGAAGTAGAAGGTCCTGTCTCAGAGGCAGAGTCCATGGTGGAAAGGATGACATGTCCACCGGATTTGCATGACAGGTCCTGCGTGGCCACGCAGGCGCTATCAAAATCACTGATGCTCTCTCCTGCTTGACCTTGGCAATCAGTCGAGGGAGCAGAGGAAATGGTGGAAGCTTGGCGTCCTGGCGAGACGCCATGAGATCCAGTTCTGGTTTGCCCCAATGATGAATCAATTGGGCAAACACCTCCGGATGGAGGTCCCACTCTCCCGGATGAAAAGTCTGACGACTTAGAAAATCCGCCTCCCAGTTCTCTACACCTGGGATATGGATAGCTGATAGGTGGCAAGAGTGAATCTCTGCCCAGCAAATTATCTTTGAGACTTCTAACATCGCTAGGGAACTTCTTGTTCCCCCTTGATGGTTGATGTAAGCCACAGTCGTGATGTTGTCCGACTGAAATCTGATGTACCTCAGAGTTGCTAACTGAGGCCAAGCCAGAAGAGCATTGAATATCGCTCTTAGTTCTAGAATATTTATTGGAAGGAGTGTCTCCTCCTGAGTCCACGATCCCTGAGCCTTCAGGGAGTTCCAGACTGCACCCCAACCTAGAAGGCTGGCATCTGTTGTTACAATTGTCCAATCTGGCCTGCGAAAGGTCATACCTTTGGACAGATGGACCCGAGAAAGCCACCAGAGAAGAGAATCCCTGGTCTCTTGATCCAGATTTAGTAGAGGGGACAAATCTGTGTAATCCCCGTTCCACTGACTGAGCATGCATAGTTGCAGCGGTCTGAGATGTAAGCGTGCAAACGGCACTATGTCCATTGTCGCTACCATTAAGCCGATTACTTCCATGCACTGAGCCACCGAAGGGCGCGGAATGGAATGAAGAACACGGCAGGAATTTAGAAGCTTTGATAACCTGGACTCCGTCAGGTAAATTTTCATTTCTACAGAATCTATCAGAGTCCCTAGGAAGGAAACTCTTGTGAATGGGGATAGAGAACTCTTTTCCTCGTTCACTTTCCACCCATGCGATCTCAGAAATGCCAGTACTACGTCCGTATGAGACTTGGCAATTTGGAAGTTTGACGCCTGTATCAGGATGTCATCTAAATAAGGGGCCACTGATATGCCCTGCGGTCTTAGGACCGCCAGAAGCGACCCCAGAACCTTCGTAAAGATTCTTGGGGCTGTAGCTAATCCAAAGGGAAGGGCTACAAACTGGTAATGCCTGTCTAGAAAGGCAAACCTGAGAAACCGATGATGGTCTTTGTGTATCGGAATGTGAAGATAAGCATCCTTTAAATCCACTGTAGTCATATATTGACCCTCCTGGATCATAGGTAGGATGGTACGAATAGTCTCCATCTTGAATGATGGAACTCTGAGGAATTTGTTTAAGATTTTTAGATCCAAAATTGGTCTGAAGGTTCCCTCTTTTTTGGGAACCACAAACAGATTTGAGTAAAAACCCTGTCCCTGTTCCTCCTTTGGAACTGGATGGATCACTCCCATAACTAGGAGGTCCCGTACACAGTGTAAGAATGCCTCTCTCTTTATCTGGTTTGCAGATAATTGTGAAAGGTGAAATCTCCCTTTTGGGGGGGAAGCTTTGAAGTCCAGAATATATCCCTGGGATATAATTTCCAGCGCCCAGGGATCCTGGACATCTCTTGCCCACGCCTGGGCAAAGAGTGAAAGTCTGCCCCTACTAGATCCGTTACCGGATAGGGGGCCGTTCCTTCATGCTGTCTTAGAGGCAGCAGCAGGCTTTTTGGCCTGCTTACCTTTGTTCCAGGCCTGGTTTGGTCTCCAGACCGTCTTGGACTGAGCAAAAGTTCCCTCTTGTTTTGCATTAGAGGAAGTTGATGCCGCACCTGCCTTGAAGTTTCGAAAGGCATGAAAATTAGACTGTTTGGCCCTTGATTTGGACCTGTCCTGAGGAAGGGCATGACCTTTTCCTCCAGTGATATCAGCAATAATCTCCTTCAAACCAGGCCCGAATAGGGTCTGCCCCTTGAAGGGAATGTTAAGTAGCTTAGATTTTGAAGTCACGTCAGCTGACCATGATTTAAGCCATAGCGCCCTGTGCGCCTGTATAGCAAAACCAGAATTCTTAGCCGTTAGTTTAGTCAAATGAACATTGGCATCAGAAACAAAAGAATTGGCTAGCTTAAGTGCCCTAAGCTTGCCAAGTATGTCATCCAATGGAGTCGCTACCTGTAAAGCCTCTTCCAGAGACTCAAACCAGAACGCCGCAGCAGCAGTGACAGGAGCAATGCATGCAAGGAGCTGTAGGATAAAACCTTGTTGAATAAACATTTTCTTAAGGTAACCTTCTAATTTCTTATCCATTGGATCTAAAAAAGCACAACTGTCCTCGACAGGGATAGTAGTACGCTTTGCTAGAGTAGAAACTACTCCCTCCACCTTAGGGACTGTCTGCCATAAGTCCCGTGTGGTGGCGTCTATTGGAAACATTTTTCTAAAAATAGGAGGGGAAGAGAATGGCACATCTGGTCTATCCCATTCCTTAGTAATAATTTCTGTAAACCTTTTAGGTATTGGAAAAACATCAGTACACACCGGCACTGCATAGTATTTATCCAGTCTACACAATTTCTCTGGCACTGCAATTTTATCACAGTCATTCAGAGCAGCTAAAACCTCTTTGAGCAGCACGCGGAGGTGTTCAAGCTCAAATTTAAATGTAGAAATATCAGAATCAGGTATCCTACCTGAGTCAGAAACATCACCCACAGACTGAAGCTCTCTTTCCTCAGCTTCTGCATATTGTGAGGCAGTATCAGACATGGTTCTTAAAGCGTCAGTATGCTCTGCATTTCGTCTAACCCCAGAGCTATCTCGCTTACCTTTAAATTCAGGTAGTCTGGCTAATACCGCTGACAGTGTATTATCCATGACTGCCGCCATATCTTGTAAAGTAATCGCTATGGGCGCCCATGATGTACTTGGCGCCATTTGAGCGTGAGTCCCTTGAGCGGGAGTCAAAGGATCTGACATGTGGGGAGAGTTAGTCGGCATAACTTCCCCCTCGTCAGATTCCTCTGGTGATAAATTTTTTCAAGACAGAATATGATCTTTATTGCTTAAAGTGAAATCAGTACATTTGGTACACATTCTAAAAGGGGGTTCCACCATGGCTTTTAAACATAATGAACAAGGAGTTTCCTCTATGTCAGACATGTTTACACAGACTAGCAATGAGACCAGCAAGCTTGGAAAACACATTAAATCAAGTTAACAAGCAAATATAAAAAACAGTACTGTGCCTTTAAGAGAAACAAATTTTGTCCGAATTTGAAAAACAGTGAAAAAAGGCAGTTACACAAACGAATTTTTTACAGTGTGTATAATAAGCTAACAGAGCATTGCACCCACTTGCAAATGGATGATTAACCCCTTAGTTCAAAAAACGGATCAAAAAACGTTTTTTAACAGTCAAAACAAACTGCCACAGCTCTGCTGTGGCCCTACATTCCCCAATAAACGACTTTGGAAAGCCTTTGAGCCCTTTAGAGATGTCCTATAGCATTCAGGGGACTTCTGAGGAAAGCTGGATGTCTCAGTCTGTAATTTTAACTGCGCAAAAAAGCGCTAAAATAGGCCCCTCCCACTCATACTACAACAGTGGAAAGCCTCAGGAAACTGTTTCTAGGCAAAATTTAAGCCAGCCATGTGGAAAAAATTAGGCCCCAATAAAGTTTTATTACCAAAGCATATATAAAAACGCTTAAACATGCCAGCAAACGTTTTATATTGCAATTTTATAAGGGTATTACCCCTGAGAGTAAGCATGATACCAGTCGCTATTAAATCACTGTATTCAGGCTTAACTTACATTAATCCGGTATCAGCAGCATTTTCTAGCATTTCCAATTCTAGAAAAAATTGTAACTGCACATACCTCATAGCAGAGTAACCTGCACGCCATTCTCCCGCTGAAGTTACCTCTCTCCTCAGACATATGTGAGATCAGCAATGGATCTTAGTTACAACCTGCTAAGATCATAGAAAACTCAGGCAGATTCTTCTTCTATTTACTGCCTGGGATAAAATAGTACAACTCCGGTACTATTTAAAATAACAAACTTTTGATTGAAGATAAAAAACTAACTATTTTTCACCATTCTCTCTTACTACCTCCATGCGTGTTGAGAGTTGCAAGAGAATGACTGGATATGGCAGTTAGGGGAGGAGCTATATAACAGCTCTGCTGTGGGTGTCCTCTTGCAACTTCCTGTTGGGAATGAGAATATCCCACAAGTAATGGATGATCCGTGGACTGGATACACCCTACAAGAGAAATACCAGTTTGTGAAAGATCAACTTTTAGATTCTCTAAAAGGCCAATACAAATTTGGTGTAAAAATGCTGGCTCATTCCAAGATGTGTCATTAGATGTTCTCCTAATGTTTATTTAATAACTTCAAAAGGATAGTTGCCCTATGTCAAGGCTTTTATTGACATTTGTGAGGTAGAAACACAATCCCAGGAAATCAGGAACCAGGATTGCAGGACACAAAACACCAACTAAGCAATCAGAACAAAATGCTTACTTTAAATGGGTCCTCTTATTCAAGACATATAGAACAGACAACCCACCTGGCCTTAGGTCTCTGTCACCCAACCTCAAAGCAGAAGTACACAAGGGTATGATCAGCAGCTAAGACAAGCAGACCAAACATAACAAATCTATTAATTTTTTATTACGTTTATCAATCTGAAAAAATAATCTAAAGGCAATCTATTTTTTAATTAAATCCAAAGACCGCTTTGGTCCAGATGTAATCTACAGTGGCTAGGAAAATGTTAGCAGTGAAGATTCCACTCCACCAACTCTTTGTCTTTAGGTGTTTAATAAGTTTAAATATTACTACATTTATATAGAAGCAAAAAGTTAACAATATTTCTTAGAAGGATAGAATTACAAAAAAGAAAGTGCACACAACATTGCATCATTATCTAACTTTGCATAGCTAACTATAAGGGCAGACCTATACTTTCGAACAAATCAATTTTTTTCATACTCAAAGTAAAAATATTTCAGTACTGGAGAATACTCTGATGACTTGGGTAAGGTCGGTGTAGGCAAAAATGCCTTCCAAATGACTGAAGGAGTGGTAATATCCCCTCTCCTTCCTGTTTTAATAATTTCAAACACAGGAAAATAGCCTTGTTGCGGAGTGAGAGGAGAAAGGAGTTGGTTCTAAAATTATTATAAAATGTATAGACATAAAGTAGTGTGATTCATAGCAAGCAATTATATGGCTCTAATTTTAGTGTGAAGAAATGTATTAGTAAGTTTAAATCTGTTTTTTTTTTCCCTCTTGCAAAATCATATCGGTACTAGTGGTTCAATTCCAAAGTTGAATCATATGAAGGCAAGGTTGGGTAGAAAAACCTCTACTCAACTCAGAGGAAGAATGGTCCAGTCTCAATGACAATATTCACCAAAACTGATGCAAACATATTAAATTGGAAGATATAGTGAAAGTTTGCAAGGAAGCTTGGCATAATTGTGTCAAAGAGGCTCAGAAAGCTGCAACCACCCAAGTAAATAAACTTGAACTTCTAAAATAACTATTTTATCCATAAGATATCATGACTGCATGGAAAATCAAACAGACTAAATAATATAGTACATTAAGGTATTCCTAACTTGGTCAGGGGCCATCTATCAACTATAATTGATATGGGTCTACAAAAGTATCAAATAAATGTTTTTTTGTGAGCAAAAAATGGTTTGATCATGAAACCTATTGATAAGTTTACACTATAAGAGCTTCTATTAGTTGTAAACATGTTATACACATTGGTCAATTTGATTTATGCTTATATTTTAATTAATATTCTACTGTTTGTCTCTGTCAACTCTTCAAATATATAATTGTTTCAATCTTTGTCTTTTTTTAGATTCACACACCTCAGGAAGAAGTTTGTACCCACTATAATTGTCATGGGTCTACAATAGTATCAGATAAATGTTTTTTGTGAACTAAAAATGGTTAGAACATGAAACCTTTTGATCAGTTTACACTACCAGAGCTTCTATTAGTGAAAATATGTTATACATATTGGTCATTTTTGTAATACATAGCATTCATTTTGATTTATGGTTATATCTAAAATAATATTCTACTGTTTCCCTGTCAATTCATCAAATATATAATTTTTTTAATGCTTAAAAACTCAAACTGTTCTTTAGATTCCCTCACCTCAGTAAGAAGTGTGTCTTTATTTAAGAGGAATCTTTCATATTCACAAAGCTGGTGCTAAAAACAGGAATAAATACAAGTTAGGAAAAGTGCTTTCAATTTGGGTAACCATGAACTGAAATGAACTGAAGTTGCTTACCATTAGCTTGGAATTTTCAGTTGTAAGATCATCAATCTTCCCATTGGCCGTTTCTTTCTCAGAAAGTAGCTTATCATTCTATACAACAAATAGCGATTTTTGTGGATAATGAAAATTAATGGTCGTTTCACTTGTAAAAATTTATACAATTAAAATATTTTTTTCCAAAGCATCTTTATATAGAAAATAAATAGTATATCAATGTTGTTTTAAAAAATGTAAGAGTGTCTTACTTTATGTAAAGTAAATTCTATTTCACTGAAATTAGGCAGATGCACATATCAGGAACCAGGTTACACCAATTTCATAAGTTTCAAGCAGTTGTTTGAAGGCATAGCTAAATATACATATACATATATATATATACACAGTATATATACTAAAACCATCAACAGTTATAGTTTGATGGATCTAAAAGTGATGAAATAGAATTTAAGTTAAGGAGCTTCTCTTGGCAAAAAAGCAAGAAAAATATATGTTGTGAATGGATATCGAGGATGCATGAGTACTTAATCTGTAATTCATAAGGAAATAGCATCTGCATTACGAGAACTTTCATTTGGTTTTATTTTTGCAAACACCCTATTTTTTTATTTTTTTTTAATATCTGGAATAACTAAAAGGAGACTATCCCCATTTATTTCCAGAAAAAGCTGAATACCTGAAATGGAATTTAAATTCACTAATATTCAGTACCTGAAATAAACCATCCAATAGAAATACTAACATCCAGAATCACAGAAACCTGCATACACACACTGCACGTGTTTGAACATCTATAAAGATTGACTAATTATTTGCCCTGGGGCCACAATGAGATATTTTCTAATCTACTTTGGTTTTGAATGAGGTAATCTACTTTGTGACTCAGAGAACCTAGCAGTAGTGCTGCTAGATTTAAGAGATCATGTTCTGCCAAGACAAAAAAAAATGATTTATGTAGCAAATGAGGATGTATAGTCAGTCCCTTTTGTCTTAATGTATTGCACTATTTATGTTTTTCAACATCAACTTCTAGCAGACAGGACAAGCACCAGGATGTTTAGAATTATAATATGAAGATATTCTATGCTTTGACAAATATTTTAATATTTTGTTTGTAGACTCATTACTCACAGAATACCCAAATTAATCCTTTAGAACTAAAAACAGACTGTAAGAACATGTTTTGCTCTTGATAACTGAATTATGTCATGATAATCTAAAAACTAGATAATAAACCCCAAAATTAAATGATCAGAGGAAAGAAAAATAAACACATTATGAACCAACATCTTCTTAGATTATACTAAGAACCTCTAGGACACAATGATGTTAAATTGAAGCTGTCTAAACTTAAAGAAAAAGGCTTAGACAAGTTCCCTCTGAAAAAAATCACGAAAGGCTGACACCCAGGTAGGCAATTCTTTTTTATAAATAGGATAGGACTCTCTGGCTTTACCTTTGATGCCTCAGGGAGGCTATAGTTTGATATAATTTCTGCCAAACCGTCCATAGTATTTGATCCAATTTATTTCTATTGTTAAATACCTAGTAACATAGTAGATGAGGTTGAAAAAAGACTGAAGTCCATCGAGTTCAACCTATACAAATCTAAAATACTTAAAAAAAAACTCCAGTTAAGATTAAATAATCCCACTAAAAGGTGACCCATTTAATACTAGCAATCATATCCATGAATTTTGCTTCTAGACAGAAATGTATCCAAACAATTTTTAAATGTATCTAGGGTATTGGCATTCACTACCTCCTTTGGTATTTTACAAAAAATCATAAGACATGTATTGAAAACATAATTTATTTAAGAATTTACCTGATAAATTCATTTCTTTCATGGTGGCTAGAGTCCACAAGCTAGTTACTGATGGGATATACATTCCTACTAGAAGGGGGCAAAGTTTCCCAAAACTGAAATGCCTATAAATAAACCTCCCACCTTACTCTTACCTCAGTTTAACGTATAGTCAAGTTATTGAGGTGTACAAGGAGTAAAAGCATAAAAAGAGGAACAGGATAAATAATGTGCTTTATACAAAAAAATCATAAAACAAAAAAAATGGGCGGGTCTCGTGGATTCTCGCCACCATGAAATAACTTAATTTATCAGGTAAGTTCTTACATAAATTATGTTTTCTTTCATATAGATGGCAAGAGTCCACAAGCTAGTTACTGATGGGATATAATACCCAAGATGTGGAAGTCCATGAGTAACTATAGAGGGAGGGATAAAATAAAAACAGCTATTTCTGCTGAGAAATTAAATCCAAAAAAAAAAAGTTTTCGTAAAAAATCAAAAAACTTAAATTATAGGCACTAGAATCAAACTGAGACAGCTGCCTGAAGAACCTTTCTACCAAAAACTGCTTCTGAAGAATCAAAAATGTCTAAATGGTAAAATTTAGTAAAGATATGCAAAGAAGACCAAGAAGCAAAAATGTCAAAATGGTAAAATTTAGTAAAGGTTTGTAAAGAAGACCAAGTGGCTGCTTTGCAGATTTGATCAACTGAAGCTTCATTCTTGAAAGCCCAAGATGTGGCAACTGATCTTGTAGAATAAGCTTTTATTCTCTGAGGCGGAGACTTGCACGTCTACAAATAAGCTTTGGGAATCAGAAGTTTCAACCAAGATGCCTTCTGCCCTTTTCTGGAACCAGCAAAATTGACAAATAGACTATAAGTCTTTCTGAAATCTTTAATAGCATCTACATAATACTTCAAAGCTCTTACCACATCCAAAGAATGTAAAGATCTTTCGAGAGTATTCTTAGGCTTAGGACACAAGGAAGGAAGAATAATTTCCCTATTAATGTTGTTAGAATTCCCAACTTTAGGCAAAAATTTAAACAAAATCCCCAAATCAATTTTATCTTGATGTAAAAATCAGATAAGGAGACTCACAAGAGAGAGCAGATAATTCAGAAACTCCTCTAACAGAAGAGATAGCCAAGAAAAATAATACTTTCCAAAAAAGTATTTAACATCCAAAGAATGCATAGGCTCAAAAGGAGGAGTGTGCAAAGTATTTAATACTAAATTTAGACTCCAAGGAAGAGAGATAGATTTAATAACAGGTTTTATACGAGTCAAAGCCTGTACGAAACAGTGAACATCAGGAAGATTAGCAATCTTTTTGTGAAATAAAACAGAAAGAGCAGAGATTTGTCCTTTCAAAGTATTGGCAAACAAACCTTTATCTAAACTATCCTGAAAAAAACTGTAGAATCCTAGAAATTCTAAAAGAATGCCAAGAATAATCATGAGTGGAACACCATGAAATATAGGTTTTTCCAAGCCTTGTGATATATTTTCTTTGAAACAGGCGTACAAGCCTGTATCATAGTGTTAATCACAGAATCAGAGAAACCTCTATGACTAAGGACTAAGTGTTCAATTTCCATGCCTTCAAATTTAGAGATTTGGAAAAACGGGCCTTGAGACAGAAGGTCTAGTCTTAGAGGAAATGACCAAGGTTGGCAACTGGACATTAGGACAAGGTCCGCAATACCAGAAACTGTGAGGCCATGCTGGTGCTATTAGAAACACATAAGATTGTTCCATTATGATCTTTGAGATCACTCTTGGAAGAAGAACCTGAGGTGGAAAAAACGAAATTTATGCTTACCTGATAAATTTATTTCTCTTGTGGTGTATCTAGTCCACGGATTCATCCATTACTTGTGGGATATTCTCCTTCCCAACAGGAAGCTGCAAGAGGATCACCCACAGAAGAGCTGTCTATATAGCTCCTCCCCTAACTGACACCTCCAGTCATTCGACCGAAGACAAGCAAGAGAAAGGAGAAACTATAGGGTGCAGTGGTGACTGTAGTTTAAAAATAAAAAACACCTGCCTTAAAATGACATGGCGGGCCGTGGACTGGATACACCACAAGAGAAATAAATTTATCAGGTAAGCATAAATATTGTTTTCTCTTGTAAGGTGTATCCAGTCCACGGATTCATCCATTACTTGTGGGATACCAATACCAAAGCTATAGGACACGGATGAAGGGAGGGACAAGGCAGGCACTTAAACGGAAGGCACCACTGCCTGTAAGACCTTTCTCCCAAAAATAGCCTCCGAAGAAGCAAAAGTATCAAATTTGTAGAATTTAGAAAAAGTATGAAGCGAAGACCATGTCGCCGCATTACAAATCTGTTCAACAGAAGCCTCATTTTTAAAAGCCCATGTGGAAGCCACCGCTCTAGTGGAATGAGCTGTAATTCTTTCAGGAGGCTGCTGGCCAGCAGTCTCATAAGCTAAGCGGATTATACTTCTTAACCAAAAAGAAAGAGAAGTTGCTGAAGCCTTTTGGCCTCTTCTCTGTCCAGAGTAAACAACAAACAATGCCGATGTTTGAGGAAAATCCTTAGTAGCTTGTAAATAAAACTTTAAAGCACGAACCACGTCAAGATTATGTAATAGACGTTCCTTCTTTGAAGAAGGATTAGGACACAGTGACGGAACAACAATCTCCTGATTGATATTCTTATTAGATACCACCTTAGGAAGAAACCCAGGTTTGGTACGCAAAACTACCTTATCTGCATGGAAGATCAGATAAGGGGAATCACACTGTAAGGCAGATAACTCTGAAACTCTTCGAGACGAAGAGATAGCTACCAAAAACAGAACTTTCCAAGATAAAAGCTTGATATCTATGGAATGCAGAGGTTCAAACGGAACCTCTTGAAGAACTTTAAGAGCTAAATTTAAACTCCATGGCGGAGCAACAGGTTTAAACACAGGCTTGATTCTAACTAAAGCCTGACCAAACGCCTGAACGTCTGGAACATCCGCCAGACGCTTGTGCAAACGAATAGACAGAGCAGAAATCTGTCCCTTTAAGGAACTAGCTGACAATCCCTTCTCCAATCCTTCTTGGAGAAAAGATAATATCCTGGGAATCCTGACTTTACTCCATGAGTAACCCTTGGATTCACACCAATGAAGATATTTACACCATATCTGTCAGGGTATTACCATTGTGCTGCTTTTCCTTTAAGGTTTTCTAACCAATCACAGGTTCACACCCCCTTTATCACACCTGCTCACACCTCCAAGCTTGCTTAGTAATTTTGTAAAACTTCCTAAGAGTTACTAGTTACCTGAGCTAACAACCAATTTATCTGAACATTAGAATCCTAAGGCATTTAGTGCGATACCAAAGTTTCTATCTGTGTGAGCTAACCTCAAACCATCTTGTCGGTGTGTTCTCATACATTACAGACTGTTTCAGCTTGCCTGTCAGCATTTACCCTGAACCGGACTTCTGTAATCTCACAGTCTTTCCAGCCTGCCACGCAGCTTATCCTTAAACCGCTTACCCTGCAATTTCACGGACTCATCACCTGCCTAAAAGGAGAACTGTAACCAATCTTACCAAAGGTAATTTTCACAAATCTTGTGTTGCATTTGTTCCAGCATAAAAGTTTCAGTAAAGCCTTCACTGAGCTCCGGATCCGTGTTTGCGGTGACATCACACGCCAAACACCGCGCCTCATTCTCTAGTGACAGGATCTCCTTCCTACAAGTTACCTGCAGCTACAACTATTGGGACAAAAGCACTTATCCTCCGGTTAGTTACTAAAGTCTAAGTTGTCTATGATTGATCTCTGTGTAAAGTAAAACTTTAACCTGCATCTAAGATTTAAAGTGACCTACAAGACTAACTTTTTCTCTACTAATTTTGTTCCTGTCTGTTACCTAAACAGTTCAGATTTCTATACATATCAAAAGGCTTTATTTACACTAATTCAACCTGGTGACACTTCACATAGTGTTCACTTTTTGAATTTGTGTCACAAAACTCATTTATTGTATCTAATATTTAACAGTTACAAGTCAAGTACTGGTATTGTTACAATATCTTATGATAGATTTTCCTGGTGACAGGCTTTCGAGCCTGAATTAAGGTAACAATGACCGACTCGGAGAAACCACGTTTTGATAAAATCAAGCGTTCAATCTCCAAGCAGTCAGACGCAGAGAAATTAGATTTGGATGGTTGAAAGGACCCTGAAGTAGAAGGTCCTGCCTCAGCGGCAGAGTCCATGGTGGAAGGGATGACATGTCCACCAGATCTGCATACCAAGTCCTGCGTGGCCACGCAGGTGCTATCAAAATCACCGAAGCTCTCTCCTGCTTCATATTGGCAATCAGACGAGGGAGCAGAGGAAACGGTGGAAAAATATAAGCCAGGTTGAAGGACCAAGGCGCTGCTAGAGCCTCTATAAGCGCTGCCTTGGGATCCCTGGACCTGGACCCATAACAAGGAAGTTTGGCATTCTGACGAGACGCCATGAGATCCAGTTCTGGTTTGCCCCAAAGTTGAATCAACTGTACAAACACCTCAGGATGGAGTTCCCACTCCCCCGGATGAAAAGTCTGCCGACTTAGAAAATCCGCCTCCCAGTTCTCTACTCCTGGGATATGGATAGCTGATAGATGGCAAGAGTGAACCTCTGCCCATAGAATTATTTTTGAAACCTCCAACATTGCTAGGGAACTCATTGTTCCCCCTTGATGCTTGATGTAGGCTACAGTCGTGATATTGTCCGACTGAAATCTGATGAACCTGACCGCAGCAAGCTGAGGCCAAGCCTGAAGAGCATTGAATATCGCTCTTGGTTCCAGAATGTTTATCGGAAGGAGTGTCTCCTCCTGAGTCCACGAGCCCTGAGCCTTCAGGGAGTTCCAGACTGCACCCCAGCCCAGAAGGCTGGCATCTGTCGTTACTATTGTCCAATCTGGCCTGCGAAAGGTCATACCCTTGGACAGATGGACCCGAGATAGCCACCAGAGAAGAGAATCTCTGGTCTCTTGATCCAGATTTAGTAGAGGGGGTAATCCCCATTCCACTGACTGAGCATGCAGAGTTGCAGCGGTCTGAGATGTAGGCGGGCAAACGGCACTATGTCCATTGCCGCTACCATTAAGCCGATTACTTCCATACACTGAGCCACTGAAGGGCGAGAAGTAGAATAAAGAACTCGGCAGGAATTTAGAAGTTTTGACAACCTGGCCTCTGTCAGGTAAATCTTCATTTCTACAGAATCTATCAGAGTTCCTAGGAAGGAAAATCTTGTGAGAGGGGATAGAGAACTCTTTTCTTCGTTCACTTTCCACCCATGAGACCTCAGGAATGCCAGCACAATGTCCGTATGGGACCTGGCGATTTGAAAATTCGACGCCTGTATCAGAATGTCGTCTAGGTAAGGGGCTACTGCTATACCGCTAGGAGTGACCCTAGAACCTTTGTAAAGATTCTTGGTGCCATAGCTAACCCAAAGGGAAGAGCCACAAACTGGTAATGCCTGTCTAGGAAGGCGAACCTGAGAAACTGATGATGAGCTCTGTGTATTGGTGATAAAATTAATTGGAAAGTTGTTTAAAATTACATGCCCTAGAAAAATTACATGCTGAGAGGAGTTCCGGAGGAGGAGCCTGTGTATGAGGCTGTGCAGCACAAGCTCTGCTCCCTACAGACAATCCTTTGGCGGTAGTTTACGTGCCAGGAACCCCAGAAGCGAGGGAAGATGCTGCAGCCGGCTCGGTCTTTGCCTGGAGGGACTCCCACAGCGCTATTGCATCTTGCGCTACGCTACAACATACGGTGTGTTGGGCTCCACGTAGGACATCCCGTGAAGAGGACACACAAGAATCAAGACCTATTGCGGCAGTCCCCCCCCCTCCCACCGGTGCTGCGTGAGGGGGGTAGATAGCCCGAAGACACTAGGAATCCACTAGGCGGCAGAATTCTAGAAGCAGTCCCCCCCTTCCACCGTTGCTGCGCTTGTGGGGTAGACAGCTTTAGCAAGAAATACAAGGAGTGCTGCCGAGACACAGTCCCTACTCACTTACCCGCAATGACTACTTTGCCTGCAGATCAGGAGTCAGAGCACCGGGTCTTCAGCTTCACTCCTTGCCGCATCATCAGCTGATTCAGGCTCTGTCTGTGTACACACCGCAGAGGTTAAAGGTGAACAGCACCCGATGCTCACAACCAGGAGCATATCGGCTGGATGATCATCAAGTTTGAAGTCCCCATAATGTAAAAGGGGAAAAAGGTCAAGAGAAATATCAGTAGGGCTAAGTGGAGGACGAGGGAGATAGGGAAAAAAGAGGAAAAAAGGACTTTGAGGGATCATTAAGGAACTTTGTCCCTTAAGAATTGATAAAGGGTTTTGCCGGCGCTTCAGTTCAAGGCCCCGATGCTTTTAACCCCTGGTGGGGCTTGCAAGGCTCCGCTCTGTAACTATCTCAATCAGAGGATGAGAGTGGGTTAAATTTCAGAACTCAATTTAGAGAATTTGGCAAAAGGTTTCTGAGCTGCTAAAAGTGTTGATGGGGAGACTCTGTAGAATTCTTTTCGATACAGAAGACTGGGTCTAAATTACTTTGTGTGACTGACTTTTTACTTTATCATTCCCCCTTCTATCTGTGAACTATACAACCTAAGCAGGCTCTAGAAGGCATATTTAATCTCCGGATTCCCTTTTTTGTTTGTTTTGTTTTTATTTGTTCCTTTGCCTAATGCTAATGATTGCCTTCACTTTTCTTTCTCTCGTAGGTTGTTATATGGAAAGTGGTTGTATAAACTGTATTTAAGTTGGCATATAATTTACTAGGCATTTTTGTTTCTGTGTTTTTTTTCTGCAAAGAAAAGGAAAGAAAAAGAGAAATTATCCTTTCCTCTCTCTCTTAGAAATACATGGTTGGGCCCATAGAAACCCAGGGTGAACTCTGTGAATTCTTTTGATTCACAATCACCCTGAATTAAAAAAGGGAGAGGGGGGAGAAGGAGGGAGAGAGAAAGGGAAAGAGGGTGTATCTGATTATATATTTTTTTCTGTACTCAGTTGAATAACTTATTCTGGTTTATACCTGGGTTGAATCTTACCGTTCTCTCTGGGTGTAGTACCTTGATCTGAAAAAGGGGAATTTTGATATTTGTGTATATGTCTTTCCTAACTCATCTTCCTGAGTTGAGTCACTTACCACAGCTATGATCTGACTCTTGAAGATAGTTTAGATCCCTCCATAATGTAACCAGGTGTTAATTGGGTTCCATATCAGATCAAGCTTGAACTGAATCTTGACTCTAGTTAAGAATCATAGGCCTAGATTTAGAGTTTGGCGTTAGCCGTGAAAACCAGCATTAGAGGCTCCTAACGCTGGTTTTAGGCTACCTCCCGGCTAGATTTAGAGTTTTGTCGGTAACGACCCGAAAATCTAACGCCGGCTTTTTTCTGGCCGCACCATAAAAATAACTCTGGTATTGAGAGTCCACATAAAGGCTGTGTTAGGCTCCAAAAAAGGAGCGTAGAGCATATTTAACGCAGCTTCAACTCTCGATACCAGAGTTGCTTACGCAAGCGGCCAGCCTCAAAAACGTGCTCGTGCACGATTCCCCCATAGGAAACAATGGTGCTGTTTGAGCTGAAAAAAAACCTAACACCTGCAAAAAAGCCGCGTTCAGCTCCTAACGCAGCACCATTGTTTCCTATGGGGAAACACTTCCTACGTCTGCACCTAACACTCTAACATGTACCCCGAGTCTAAACACCCCTAACCTTACACTTATTAACCCCTAATCTGCCGCCCCCGCTATCGCTGACCCCTGCATATTATTTTTAACCCAAAATCTGCCGCTCCGTAAACCGCCGCTACTTACATTATCCCTATGTACCCCTAATCTGCTGCCCTAACATCGCCGACCCCTATATTATATTTATTAACCCCTAATTTGCCCCCCACAACGTCGCCTCCACCTGCCTACACTTATTAACCCCTAATCTGCCGACCGGTCCTGAGCGCTACTATAATAAAGTTATTAACCCCTAATCCGCCTCACTAACCCTATAATAAATAGTATTAACCCCTAATCTGCCCTCCCTAACATCGCCGACACCTAACTTCAATTATTAACCCCTAATCTGCCGACCGGAGCTCACCGCTATTCTAATAAATGTATTAACCCCTAAAGCTAAGTCTAACCCTAACACTAACACCCCCCTAAGTTAAATATAATTTACATCTAACGAAATTAATTATCTCTTATTAAATAAATTATTCCTATTTAAAGCTAAATACTTACCTGTAAAATAAATCCTAATATAGCTACAATATAAATTATAATTATATTATAGCTATTTTAGGATTAATATTTATTTTACAGGCAACTTTGTAATTATTTTAACCATGTACAATAGCTATTAAATAGTTAAGAACTATTTAATAGTTACCTAGTTAAAATAATTACAAAAACATAATTTATGCTTACCTGATAAATTCCTTTCTTCTGTTGTGTGATCAGTCCACGGGTCATCATTACTTCTGGGATATTATCTGCTCCCCTACAGGAAGTGCAAGAGGATTCACCCAGCAGAGTTGCTATATAGCTCCTCCCCTCTACGTCACCTCCAGTCATTCGACCAAAGACCAACGAGAAAGGAGAAGCCAAGGGTGTAGTGGTGACTGAATTATAATTTAAAAAATATGTACCTGCCTTAAAAAACAGGGCGGGCCGTGGACTGATCACACAACAGAAGAAAGGAATTTATCAGGTAAGCATAAATTATGTTTTCTTCTGTTATGTGTGATCAGTCCACGGGTCATCATTACTTCTGGGATACCAATACCAAAGCAAAAGTACACGGATGACGGGAGGGATAGGCAGGCTCATTATACAGAAGGAACCACTGCCTGAAGAACCTTTCTCCCAAAAATAGCCTCCGAAGAAGCAAAAGTGTCAAATTTGTAAAATTTGGAAAAAGTATGAAGCGAAGACCAAGTTGCAGCCTTGCAAATCTGTTCAACAGAGGCCTCATTCTTAAAGGCCCAAGTGGAAGCCACAGCTCTAGTAGAATGAGCTGTAATTCTTTCAGGAGGCTGCTGTCCAGCAGTCTCATAGGCTAAACGTATTATGCTACGAAGCCAAAAAGAGAGAGAGGTAGCAGAAGCTTTTTGACCTCTCCTCTGTCCAGAATAAACGACAAACAGGGAAGAAGTTTGGCGAAAATCTTTAGTTGCCTGCAAGTAGAACTTGAGGGCACGAACTACATCCAGATTGTGTAGAAGACGTTCCTTCTTTGAAGAAGGATTTGGACACAAGGAGGGAACAACAATCTCTTGATTGATATTCCTGTTAGAGACAACCTTAGGTAAGAACCCAGGTTTAGTACGCAGAACTACCTTGTCTGAGTGAAAGATCAGATAAGGAGAATCACAATGTAGGGCTGATAACTCAGAGACTCTTCGAGCCGAGGAAATAGCCATTAAAAATAGAACTTTCCAAGATAACAATCTTATATCAATGGAATGAAGGGGTTCAAACGGAACACCCTGTAAAACGTTAAGAACTAAGTTTAAACTCCATGGCGGAGCAACAGTTTTAAACACAGGCTTGATCCTAGCTAAAGCCTGACAAAAGGCCTGGATGTCTGAATTTTCTGACAGACGCCTGTGTAACAAGATGGACAGAGCTGAGATCTGTCCCTTTAATGAGCTAGCCGATAAACCCTTTTCTAAACCTTCTTGTAGAAAAGACAATATCCTAGGAATCCTAACCTTACTCCAGGAGTAATCTTTGGATTCACACCAGTATAGGTATTTACGCCATATTTTATGGTAAATCTTTCTGGTAACAGGCTTCCTAGCCTGTATCAGGGTATCAATAACCGACTCAGAAAACCCACGTTTTGATAAAATCAAGCGTTCAATTTCCAAGCAGTCAGCTTCAGAGAAGTTAGACTTTGATGTTTGAATGGACCCTGAATCAGAAGGTCCTGTCTCAGAGGTAGAGACCACGGCGGACAGGATGACATGTCCACTAGATCTGCATACCAAGTCCTGCGCGGCCATGCAGGCGCTATTAGAATCACTGATGCTCTCTCCTGTTTGATTTTGGCAATCAATCGAGGAAGCAGCGGGAAGGGTGGAAACACATAAGCCATCCTGAAGTTCCAAGGTGCTGTCAAAGCATCTATCAGAACCGCTCCCGGATCCCTGGATCTGGATCCGTAGCGAGGAAGTTTGGCGTTCTGGCGAGACGCCATGAGATCTATCTCTGGTTTGCCCCAACGTTGAAGTATTTGGGCAAAGACCTCCGGATGAAGTTCCCACTCCCCCGGATGAAGAGTCTGGCGACTCAAGAAATCCGCCTCCCAGTTCTCCACTCCCGGGATGTGGATTGCTGACAGGTGGCAAGAGTGAGACTCTGCCCAGCGAATTATCTTTGATACTTCTATCATTGCTAGGGAGCTTCTTGTCCCTCCCTGATGGTTGATGTAAGCTACAGTCGTGATGTTGTCCGACTGAAACCTGATGAACCCCCGAGTCTTTAACTGGGGCCAAGCTAGAAGGGCATTGAGAACTGCTCTCAATTCCAGAATGTTTATTGGCAGGAGACTTTCCTCCTGACTCCATTGTCCCTGAGCCTTCAGAGAATTCCAGACAGCGCCCCAACCTAGAAGGCTGGCGTCTGTTGTTACAATTGTCCAGTCCGGCCTGCTGAAAGGCATCCCCCTGGACAGATGTGGCCGAGAAAGCCACCATAGAAGAGAGTTTCTGGTCTCTTGATCCAGATTCAGAGTGGGGGACAAATCTGAGTAATCCCCATTCCACTGACTCAGCATGCACAATTGCAGCGGTCTGAGATGTAGGCGTGCAAAGGGTACTATGTCCATTGCTGCTACCATTAAGCCGATCACCTCCATGCATTGAGCTACTGACGGGAGTTGAATGGAATGAAGGACACGGCATGCATTTAGAAGCTTTGTTAATCTGTCTTCTGTCAGATAAATCTTCATTTCTACAGAATCTATAAGAGTCCCCAAGAATGGAACCCTTGTGAGAGGCAAGAGAGAACTCTTCTTTTCGTTCACTTTCCATCCATGCGACCTTAGAAATGCCAGAACTAACTCTGTATGAGACTTGGCAGTTTGAAAGCTTGAAGCTTGTATCAGAATGTCGTCTAGGTACGGAGCTACCGAAATTCCTCGCGGTCTCAGAACCGCTAGAAGGGCACCCAGAACCTTTGTGAAAATTCTTGGAGCCGTAGCCAATCCGAATGGAAGGGCTACAAACTGGTAATGCCTGTCTAAGAAGGCAAACCTTAGATATCGGTAATGATCTTTGTGAATCGGTATGTGAAGGTAAGCATCCTTTAAATCCACTGTGGTCATGTACTGACCCTTTTGGATCATGGGTAAGATTGTCCGAATAGTTTCCATTTTGAACGATGGAACTCTTAGGAATTTGTTTAGGATCTTTAAATCCAAAATTGGCCTGAAAGTTCCCTCTTTTTTGGGAACCACAAACAGGTTTGAGTAAAACCCTTGTCCTTGTTCCGACCGCGGAACCGGATGGATCACTCCCATTAATAATAGATCTTGTACACAGCGTAGAAACGCGTCTTTCTTTATTTGGTTTGTTGACAACCTTGACAGATGAAATCTCCCTCGTGGGGGAGATAATTTGAAGTCTAGAAGGTATCCCTGAGATATGATCTCTAGCGCCCAGGGATCCTGGACATCTCTTGCCCAAGCCTGGGCGAAGAGAGAGAGTCTGCCCCCCACTAGATCCGGTCCCGGATCGGGGGCCCTCGGTTCATGCTGTCTTAGGGGCAGCAGCAGGTTTTCTGGCCTGCTTGCCCTTATTCCAGGACTGGTTAGGTTTCCAGCCTTGTCTGTAACGAGCAACAGCTCCTTCCTGTTTTGGTGCAGTGGAAGTTGATGCTGCACCTGCTTTGAAATTCCGAAAGGGACGAAAATTAGACTGTCTAGCCTTAGCTTTGGCTTTGTCTTGAGGTAGAGCGTGGCCCTTACCTCCTGTAATGTCAGCGATAATTTCTTTCAAACCGGGCCCAAATAAAGTTTGCCCCTTGAAAGGTATATTAAGTAATTTGGACTTAGAAGTTACATCAGCCGACCAGGATTTTAGCCACAGCGCCCTACGTGCCTGAATGGCGAATCCTGAATTCTTAGCCGTAAGTTTGGTTAAATGTACTACGGCCTCCGAAATGAATGAATTAGCTAGTTTAAGGACTCTAAGCCTGTCCGTAATGTCGTCCAGCGTAGCGGAACTAAGGTTCTCTTCCAGAGACTCAATCCAAAATGCTGCCGCAGCCGTAATCGGCGCGATGCATGCAAGGGGTTGCAATATAAAACCTTGTTGAACAAACATTTTCTTAAGGTAACCCTCTAATTTTTTATCCATAGGATCTGAAAAAGCACAGCTATCCTCCACCGGGATAGTGGTGCGCTTAGCTAAAGTAGAAACTGCTCCCTCCACCTTAGGGACCGTTTGCCATAAGTCCCGTGTGGTGGCGTCTATTGGAAACATCTTTCTAAATATTGAAGGGGGTGAGAACGGCACACCGGGTCTATCCCACTCCTTAGTAACAATTTCAGTTAATCTCTTAGGTATAGGAAAAACGTCAGTACTCGCCGGTACCGCAAAGTATTTATCCAACCTACACATTTTCTCTGGTATTGCAACAGTGTTACAATCGTTAAGAGCCGCTAAGACCTCCCCTAGTAATACACGGAGGTTTTCCAATTTAAATTTAAAATTTGAAATATCTGAATCCAATCTGCTTGGATCAGAACCGTCACCTACAGAATGAAGCTCTCCGTCCTCATGCTCTGCAAGCTGTGACGCAGTATCAGACATGGCCCTAGAATTATCAGCGCACTCTGTTCTCACCCCAGAGTGATCACGCTTGCCTCTTAGTTCTGGTAACTTAGCCAAAACTTCAGTCATAACAGTAGCCATATCTTGTAATGTTATCTGTAATGGCTGCCCAGATGTACTAGGCGCCATAATATCACGCACCTCCCGGGCGGGAGACGCAGGTACTGACACGTGAGGCGAGTTAGACGGCATAACTCTCCCCTCGCTGTTTGGTGAAATTTGTTCAATTTGTACAGATTGGCTTTTATTTAAAGTAGCATCAATACAGTTAGTACATAAATTTCTATTGGGCTCCACCTTGGCATTGGAACAAATGACACAGGTATCTTCCTCTGAATCAGACATGTTTAACACACTAGCAATAAACATGCAACTTGGTTACAATCTTATTTAACAAAAACGTACTGTGCCTCAAAGAAGCACTAAACGATTAAATGACAGTTGAAATAATGAACTGAAAAACAGTTATAGCATCACTCTTTAAAAACAACACAACTTGTTAGCAAAGGTTTGTTCCCATTAGTAAAGCAACACTAATTAAATTTTAAACATAAAAATCACAGAGCAACGTTTTAAAACACAGTCACTACATAAATCTCACAGCTCTGCTGAGAGAATCTACCTCCCTTCAAAGAAGTTTGAAGACCCCTGAGTTCTGTTAGAGATGAACCGGATCATGCAGAAAATACAAGTGTAACTGACTGGAAATTTTTTGATGCGTAGCAAAGAGCGCCAAAAACGGCCCCTCCCCCTCACACACAGCAGTGAGAGAGAAACGAAACTGTCATAATCAAAACAAGCAAACTGCCAAGTGGAAAAATAATGCCCAAATATTTATTCACTCAGTACCTCAGAAATGCAAACGATTCTACATTCCAGCAAAAACGATTAACATGAATTAAATACCTATTAAAAGGTTTAATGTACTTTTACAGAGTAATTCCGGTGAAATACCATCCCCAGAATACTGAAGTGTAGAGTATACATACATGTCATTATAACGGTATAGCAGGATTTTCTCATCAATTCCATTCAGAAAATAAAAACTGCTACATACCTCAATGCAGATTCAACTGCCCGCTGTCCCCTGATCTGAAGCTTTTACCTCCCTCAGATGGCCGAGAAACAGCAATATGATCTTAACTACTCCGGTTAAAATCATAAGAAAAACTCTGGTAGATTCTTCTTCAAACTCTGCCAGAGAAGTAATAACACGCTCCGGTGCTATTGTAAAATAACAAACTTTTGATTGAAGTTATAAAAACTAAGTATAATCACCATAGTCCTCTCACACCTCCTATCTAGTCTTTGGGTGCAAGAGAATGACTGGAGGTGACGTAGAGGGGAGGAGCTATATAGCAACTCTGCTGGGTGAATCCTCTTGCACTTCCTGTAGGGGAGCAGATAATATCCCAGAAGTAATGATGACCCGTGGACTGATCACACATAACAGAAGAAATTACCTGTAAAATAAATCCTAACCTAAGTTACAATTAAACCTAACACTATACTATCATTAAATTAATTAAATAAAATACCTAAAATTACCTACAATTAAACCTAACACTACACTATTTTTTTTTTTAATTTTTGTTTTTATTGGATTTTTCAAAAGGAAAAAAGTAAAATAGACAAATACAACAAATAGTACATCCAAAACGTACAGTTTCAATTGCAAGACAAACATGAAAAGCTAAATAAAGAAGCACATTCTATACGTTAAGTAGTCATAATCAGTAATTACATGACATGAAAACAGCCAGAAGGGAGTAAAAGAAAACAGAAGGAAAATAATGTACGATTTCTGTAATATACAAAAGGCCATTCTTGGGCCCTTTTAGAATCGACAATAATGATGCTAGAATATAAAATGTACAAATATATATGAAAATAACTTTTCACTAGAAAAACAACTATCCCTCAAAACTGTTCAACAAGTTGTTAATAAAATTCTTAGGTATAAATAATACATCACTCTCATTGATTAGTCATACTATTCTTAGATATAGTATCATTATGTACATAAGAATAGGAAAAAGAAAGCACAAAAAAATGAAGAGAGAGAGCATACATAACCGAGCAGAATTAGCATTGCATTATGCTAGTTCAAAATTTAACCTAAAATTACTACCAGTAGTTTTCTATATCAAGTATTTATTTGAACAAAAAAATATTTATCGGCTGATGTCTTCTAGTCATATTCAAGCTGAAGCCACAATAAGGACGGGCTTGAATCCCAGGGGGGGGGGGGGGTGGTACGCAACCGGAAGATAAGAAGGAAGAAAAGAGGAAAGAAGAAGGGAAAAAAAAAAAAAAAAAAAAAGGGGAAAGAAGAGAAGGGGGAGAGATTTTTCAGTTAGTTATCTGAGCTATTTCTGTAGCTTCTAATAAAGTCTGACCACTTACATTCAAATCTGTGTTGTTGACTTATTCCATTATTAGAACTATCAAGCTGTTCTAATGTATATTGCGAATGTAGCAGATAGGTTAGGTTATTAATTGTTGGTGCTCTGCTGGATTTCCAATTTTTCAAGATGAGGTATCGTCCCCCCAAAATTGCAGTGTTAATTAGCTCAATGTTAGGGGCATCTTCTACCATGTCGTTCCGATCTACTAGAAAGATAACATGATGTAAATCTAGAACTAGATGAATATTAAGTACTCTGTTCAACCAAAATTGAATTTTACGCCAGAAGTGCTGGATCTTTGGACATCGCCAGATCATGTGGACCAGGTCGGCATCAGCTGAACTGCAACGAGGACATAGGTGAACTGAGTTTCCGCGCCATCTATTTAAATTGGCCGGAGTTATATGAATACGGTTTATCAGTTTAAAGTGTGATTCTCGCCATGACGCTGATAGAGTAGCGCGTTCCACCCTTACTATGCTATGTTTAATTGTATCAAGCTCTAAGGATTGAATGTCTCTGCTCCATTTTAAATGAATATCTGACAGATTTGTTTCACCGGACTCGAGAAGCATCATTTTATACCAGTAGCTAATTGCGTGTTTACCTGCCTTAAATAGAGCAAGACCCATTTTAATACCTAGATGTAGATGAACTCTAGCTGGATCTATAATGGTCTCAGTGTACCAGTGCCGCACTTGTAAGTACGCATAGAAGTCAGTATTTTTGAGATGATAGTGATTTTTTAAAGTAGCGAAAGTGTATACCCCAGATGTTTCTGGATCCCTAAATTGTACTAAGTGTTTCAACCCCAGTCTGGACCATCTGCTGAATAATTTGTTCCTGATGCCTGGGGTGAAGCACGGATTCCCTACAATAGTTACATATTCTGAGGTTTGTGGGATGTCCTTCATGCACATCCTAATAAATTGCCAAGCTTTGATAGTGTGGATTATTGTAATTTTCGTTTTAACCTTGTGTGGTAGGTCCTTGATAGGGCAGTGTAGCAGCGCCACTAGGTTGAATGGAGTGACTAGTTTTTGCTCAATTTCATAGGAGGCAACAAATGATCCAGCAGTGAGCCAATCCATGGCAACTTTGGCCAAGCATAATTTATTATAGATCAGAAAGCTAGAGAGTGCTAGGCCTCCGCTTTGCCTGGGGAACGAAAGTTTTTGTAAAGTAATGCGTCTCTTGCCCGTACCCCAAATAAACAGCCTGATAGAGCTTTCCAGACGTCTTAGGTCGGCGTTTGTTAGGGGAATTGGGATATTTTGCATTATGTAGAGTAGTTTAGGTAATATGATCATTTTAACCAGATTGATTTTTGCCGTCAATGATAGAGGTAACTTTGCCCAGTTTTTAAGATCTAATTGAATTTTATTTAATAATGGAGAGTAGTTCAGTGGATACCATTCCGCCGGGTCTGTGCTAATTTTGATTCCTAAGTATGTAATGTATTGATCTGCCACCCTGAAAGGTGGAGAATAGTCTCTACCCCTAGGTCTGTTTATCCATAATAGATCAGATTTAGAGATATTTATTTTATAGCCTGAAAATGTACCAAATTTAGCGATTATGTCTATAATTGTTGGGATCTCAGATTGTGGCTTATTAAGAAAGAGTAACAGATCATCCGCATAGAGAAGTAGTTTAAGATATTTATCACCCAGAGGGATCCCTTGTAAATGTTGTTTCAACATTAATGCCAGAGGTTCAATTGCTAAGTTGAACAATAGAGGTGAAATTGGACAGCCTTGTCTCGTCCCTGTCAGAATCTCAAAAGTTTCTGTAAGGGCGCCATTAACCACGAGTACTGAAGAGGCCTTTGCATATAAAGCATGGATACATTTAGGAAAGTGGTCCCTAAAGCCAAATTGTTCCATAGTAAAGAATAAGTGGTCCCAAATAATTGAGTCGAATGCTTTTTGAGCATCGACTGACAAAATCGCTGTTTCTTCCCTATTGGGTGCCTTATCTATATGATGGAAGTCTAACAATAATAAAATTTTCCGGATACTGGCGGCTGGGTTCCTATTCAACATAAAGCCGACCTGATCCACATGAATCAGCGAGCCAAGTACACGTTTAAGTCTGTTCGATAGAATAGTTGTGAATATTTTGTAATCTGTGTTGAGTAGTGAGATGGGGCGGTATGAGTCGATGAGTTCTGGATCTTTATTCTTTTTTGGAATTAAGATAATTTTAGAGGCTGCAAAATATGCTGAGGGCACCTCACCCTTACATAGATAATCATTAAATAAATTGACCAATGGGGTGTTAATCTCCTCTTTGAGAATCTTATAAAACTCTGACGGAAGCATGTCGGGGCCGGCTGCTTTATCCAGACTGAGTTTATCAATGGCTTGCGTTACCTCTATAGCTGTAATAGGTATGTTAAGTTTCTCTGCCTCGTCTAAAGGTAGCCTTAGGAGTGAAATTTTTTCCCAAAAACAATTTTTATTCTGTATGTGAATCTGAGGGGCTGCATAGAGTTTTTTAAAAAAATTAGCAAAGCCATTCTTGATTGCCTCTTTCTCAGTAACTCTTATCCCATCTACCACAATAGCCTTAATTGGTTTGGGTGCAGTATGTAGTTTCACCTGGTTTGCTAGGAGCTTGCCTATTTTACTACCATATCTATAATAGCTGGCTCTTTGACGCTGATCTTGCTTTATGGTCTGTTGGAGATTGAATGCCTCCCACTCCTGTTTTGATTTTATATATCTGTGCCAGTTAGTATCATTAGGTGTCGTTATATAGGTGTTGTATGAGTTACTGAGGCAGTTAGACAGCTGAATCTCCCTTGAGCGTAAATTTGCTCTAAGTTTACAGGTGTATTGCTTAATTTCTCCCCTGATCACTGCTTTGGCTGCTTCCCAAAATGTTTCTGGTTTGGTACTATGTGAAAAGTTTTGTGTCCTATATTCACTCCATCTTTCAGAGATGAATCTATTAAATGTTGAGTTTTTATATAAGTAGCGGGGGAACGTGTACCCTCTGTTTGGTTCATATATAGTGTTGTCTAGACCAATCTCCAAAGATATAGGAGCATGGTCTGAGATAGTGAATTCGCCAATTTGTGATTTAACTACTGAGCCGAGAAGTCTGTCTGACCCAAGGAAATAATCAATGCGTGAAAATGATTTGAACTGTTTTGATTCATAAGTAAATTCTCGATTATTTGGGAATATGTGCCGCCATATGTCCCTAATCTTAAGTGTTCGGCAGAATGATCTAAGAATTCTTGTTGCTTTTCGAGATACTTTGACAGTTGTTTGTTTGGTGGTCTGTAATCTATCACTGCTATTAAAGACCATGTTGAAATCTCCAGCAACTATCAGAGTAGTATCAACATAGTGC
The DNA here is from genome assembly GCF_027579735.1 of Bombina bombina. NCBI lineage: Eukaryota > Metazoa > Chordata > Amphibia > Anura > Bombinatoridae > Bombina > Bombina bombina. The sequence continues at coordinate 180,700,871 of NC_069506.1, read as the reverse complement.
AAGAGTTCGGTCCTCAGAGATTCCCAAAAAGTATTATCAACAATATTTGGGCCATATACATTACAAATAGTGTAAATGTGGAAACCCATCTTTATCTTTAAAATAATGAAGCGCTCATTGGGGTCTAATTCTTGTGCTATAATTTTTAAATCTGTCCCTTTTTTTACAAGAATTGCTACCCCCCTTTTGCGTGAGGCGCAGGGAGTGAAAATCACTTCCTGCAGCCAGTTAGCCTGTAATTTTCTATGTTCCCTATCTGTGAGGTGAGTTTCCTGTAATAAACTTAGGTCCGCTTTCTGTTTTTTAATGTAGTTGAGGATTCTCTTTCTTTTTATCGGGCTAGGCTGTCTGCTCTCTATGTTTTGCTTATTAATGCAGCTAGTAATATCACATGCAAATACTTTCTGTGTCTATGTCCTTAGTCTTTAATTACTACGGTCTGAGTGTGGGTAAAGTGCTCCGTTGTGTATTCTTTATCTGGTTTTTTTTCCCTCTAGGGTTACAGTCTCTGCCCTGGGTTAGCAAAGAAGGTGTTGTTTTTGTTTCTTCCTTCTTTACTATGTTTATTTAAGTGACCTTTAATCTTCACTGGCTAAGTGCTGATAAAAATGCTCTCCTGCTAATTGGGGTTAATAATTGAAGTTAGGTGTCGGCGATGTTAGGGAGGGCAGATTAGGGGTTAATACTATTTATTATAGGGTTAGTGAGGCGGATTAGGGGTTAATAACTTTATTATAGTAGCGCAGATTAGGGGTTAATAAGTGTAGGCAGGTGGAGGCGACGTTGTGGGGGGCAGATTAGGGGTTAATAAATATAATATAGGGGCCGGCGATGTTAGGGCAGCAGATTAGGGGTACATAGGGATAATGTAAGTAGCGGCGGTTTACGGAGCGGCAGATTAGGGGTTAAAAATAATATGCAGGGGTCAGCGATAGCGGGGGCGGCAGATTAGGGGTTAATAAGTGTAAGGTTAGGGGTGTTTAGACTCGGGGTACATGTTAGAGTGTTAGGTGCAGACGTAGGAAGTGTTTCCCCATAGGAAACACTGGTGCTGCGTTAGGAGCTGAACGCGGCTTTTTTGCAGGTGTTAGGTTTTTTTTCAGCTCAAACAGCACCATTGTTTCCTATGGGGGAATCGTGCACGAGCACGTTTTTGAGGCTGGCTGCTTGCGTAAGCAACTCTGGTATCGAGAGTTGAAGCTGCGTTAAATATGCTCTACGCTCCTTTTTTGGAGCCTAACGCAGCCTTTATGTGGACTCTCAATACCAGAGTTATTTTTATGGTGCGGCCAGAAAAAAGCCGGTGTTAGATTTTCGGGTCGTTACCGACAAAACTCTAAATCTAGCCGATAGAGTCTAACTCACTATAAATATAGTTTTTTAGATAAAATCAGGGCTGAATTGACACTAACCAGAAAGCACTGGTTCTAGTAGCTATAAACAGGCCTTGTAATACATTACTCATATAAAGTAGTATTCTGCAAGGAGCTTCCTCGCTAGCAGAGTTAGATAGAAATAATTGTTTTACACTAACAGCTCAAGGTGTCCACGGTGAGTTTCAATTGACATAAAGATAATCTACTGCCTGCTGGGACTGAGAATCTCTGGTGGTCTTAACACTTCCTTATCACTGATTCTGATTAGGCACTTCCTCACTTGATTCCCCTCACTCCTTCACTTTTTTCCCCCACCCCCTCCCCTTCAATCCTCCCCCTTTTTTTTTTTTCTCTCCCTTGTGTATCCCTCTTCTCAATCACAAATTAAACACTTAGACAATTCACTCACGTTTTCTCTTTTTTTACTTTTTGCGTCACACTTTTTTCTTTTGCTAAGTCACTTATAGATACATTTTTAAATTCACCGAATCACCTTTAAAACCACTTCACCAACCATGGCTTCCAGACCCAGGGACAAGAGGAATAAAACAGCAGATGAAACTACGGCTGAATAACATCCTGAACCTGGCTCTGCTGCAAGGTCCAAGGATGCCACCAATTCACAGACATTAGTGAACGATATTATAGAAGCTTTGAACCCAAAATTCGACTCTCTTAGATTAGAGATAAAACAAGACTTACAGACACTTTCCATGGAGGTTAAGCAGTTTTCGATTAGGATTCAAGAGGTTGAACAAAGAGTGTCTGACCTTGAGGACCTCTCAGTTACACAGGACACCAAGTTACAGGCACACTCCCTTACTCTGAGAGAACTACAAAATAAGATTGAGGACCTAAAAAATCGATCTAGAAGATATGTCAGAATAATCGGGGTCCCTGAAACTCTACATCACACAGACCTACTGAAATTTGCAGCTGAAACTCTCCCTCAACTTTTAAACATCCCCCAAGAATATTTACCCTTAGCTGTAGAGAGGGCGCACAGATTGGGGAGATCCCCCATATTAGCCGGGGATAAATTAAGATCTAGACCCATAATAGTGAGATATTTGAATTATCAGGACAAGGTTAGGGTCATTCAATCATCTCGCAAAAAGGTATCTATCTTACTAGAAGGAACCAAAATCCTGTTTTTTCAGGATTTTGCCTATGAAACTTCTATGAAAAGAAGGGAGCTTTCCCCAATTTGTGGCAGGCTGATTAAAGAAGGGTTCTCTGCCACGGTTATCTATCCAGCTACGCTTAAGGTAGAAGCACAGGGTCATATATATTTATTCGATACTGCCTCTTAGCTGTAAAGAGGGCGCACAGATTGGGGAGATCCCCCATATCAGCCGGGGATAAATTAAGATCTAGACACATAATAGTGAGATATTTGAATTCTCACCACTACATATGGAGAAGGCTTAAGGCTCATTTTGGGCCTAGGCTCTCTGATCTAAGTAGCTCTCTGTTACAACTAGCAAGAGTTAGCACACTGGACCAATATTCACAATTCTAATCCTATTTCATCTCATCTCTCTACAGGTATGTCTCCCTGCTTCTGCCTAACTGACTGCTTTTAAACGCCCCTTTAATTTCTGCTAGACTCCTCTGGTATGTCTCCCTGCTTCTGCCTAACTGACTGCTTTTAAACGTCCCTTTAATTTCTGCTAGACTCCTCTGGTATGTCTCCCTGCTTCTGTCTAACTGACTGCTTTTAAACGCCCTTTTAATTTCTGCTAGACTCCTCTGGTAACCATTTCCTCTGTCTCCATTTTGTCTACCTGTAGTCATTTTATCTTATATTGTTTAAAACTTATTCAGCCTTTCACCCCACCCCCTCTCTAATTTGCAGGTGTGTAATTCAAGCTAGCTAAAACTGCCTGTAACAGCTGGCTAGAATCATTTCATCACTTCTCACCACTACAAATGGAGAAGGCTTAAGGCTCATTTTGGGCCTAGGCTCTCTGATCTAAGTAGCTCTCTGTTACAAGTAGCAAGAGTTAGCACACTGGAGATGGAAACTGGAGGTTGAAACTGCAGACCAACTAACAGGTAAACTTAATAACTATACTTCTACACAATGCTCTCTATGCCTTTTCTGCTCTCTCTGTCTTCCCTTCTCCTAAAAATCACTGCATGTCCCTACAACAACAATCCCCACACTATCCATATCTCCCCCTCCCTTCTCTCATCCCCTATGCTGTCCTCTCATGAACTACTTTGTTTCCTTAGAAACACTTCCCCCTCTAACTCTCCTGTGTCTAATCATTCCCGCTCCTACAAATCTCACTCTCACCTTCTGTCTCTCTCACTGCTACTACTGCTTACTGCTGGCGATGTCTCTCCTAACCCTGGCCCTGCAACAATCGCCACACTTTTACACTCTCGCTCCATCTCCCACTGCAAAAATCCTAGGTCACGCAATACCAACAATCTCATCTCAATTAACACACAGCGCCTAACCCCTCCCTTTTCTTGTGCCCTCTGGAATGCTCGCTCCGTCTGTAACAAGCTTACAACTGTTCACGACCTGTTTGTTTCCAACGCTTTCAACCTCTTAGCTATTACTGAAACCTGGCTATCTTTCTCTGACACTGCTTCCATTGCTGCTCTCACAAACGGTGGTCTTCACTTTAGCCACACACCTAGGCCAGGTGAGAGACACGGTGGCGGTGTTGGCATCTTACTCTCCCCCTCCTGTTCTTATCAGTACCTATCCCCATTTCCATCTCTCTCCTTTTCTTCCTTTGAAGTCCACTGCATTCGCCTGTTCTCCACTCTCTCAGAGTGGCAGTTATCTATCGCCCCCCTGGACCAACTTCCCAAATCCTTGACAACTTTGCTGCCTGGCTTCCTTACTTTCTCTCCACAAATACACCTGCTCTAATCCTAGGGGACTTCAACATCCCCATTGACAACCCATCTGCCCCTGCTGCCTCTAAACTTCTCTCACTCACTAACTCCTTCAGCCTCTCACAATCCACCCTATTCCCTACCCACCGCGATGGACACTCGATTGATTTGGTATTCTCCTATCTCTGCTCTCTCTCTAATGTTGCATGTCGCCCATTTCCCATCTCAGACCACCATCTGCTCACCTTTAATCCTAATATAGATACTAAACCTACTTCCCCCTCTCGCCCCCGCACCAGCAGAAATCTGCACACTGTGGACGCTCCCCAACTCTCCAATCTTATTCAATTACGCCTCCCCCATACTTCCACGATATCCTGCCCTGACCTTGCTATAAACCACTATAACAACACTCTCTCTGCTGCACTTGACACTCTCGCTCCACCCCAACCTCGCAAAGCCCCACGTCGTCCGCTCCAACCCTCCCAACAAACTTGTCACCTACAAAAATGCTCCCGCACTACTGAGCGTGTCTGGAGGAAATCCCGCTCTGAACATGATTTATTGCACTATACGTTCATTCTCTACTCTTACACCTCTGCCCTTCGCTTAGCTAAGCAAACCTACTTCTCCTCTCTTATATCCACTCACTCCTCAAACCCTAAAAGACTCTTCTCTATTTTCAACTCTCTCCTCTACCCACCTGCACCACCCCCCTCATCTGCATTCAGTGCTCAAGACCTCGCTGACTATTTTCTCAATAAAACACTTGAAATCCGAGGAAACATCCCAACACAAACCTGCAATCTCCCAACTCCGCTCCCAGTCACCCCCTCTGCCACTCTCTGCACCCTCCTCCCAACCACTGATAGTGTAGTGGCTTCCCTTTTGTCTTCATCACACCTCACTACCTGCCCACTTGACCCTATTCCTTCACATCTAATCCCTCCTCTGTCTACCACCCTCACTCCGGCTCTTACTCACATATTTAACCTATCCCTTTCTACCGGCTCATTCCCTGCCTCCTTCAAACATGCGAAGGTCACCCCCATCCTCAAAAAACCCTCCCTCGACCCTAACTCCCCTGCAAACTACCGCCCCATATCACTGCTCCCACTAGCTTCAAAACTCCTTGAAAAACTAGTTTTCAATCGCCTAACCCACTTCCTGTCCTCAAACTCATTGCTCGACCCCCTGCAATCTGGCTTCGGTCCCCAACAACTGAAACTGCCCTCACCAAGGTTACTAACAATCTCCTTTCTGCTAAAAACAAAGGCTACTACTCTATACTCATCCTACTTGACCTATCTGCTGCCTTTGACAGTGTTGACCATCCCCTTCTCCTACGGTCTCTCAGTTCTCTTGGTCTTTGTGACACTGCCCTCTCCTGGATTCACTCTTATCTCTCTAACAGATCCTTCTCAGTCTCTTTTGCCGGTGACTCCTCCTCTCTATTGTCCCTGTCTGTTGGAGTACCTCAAGGCTCTGTCCTGGGTCCTCTACTCTTCTCTATCTACACTTCTTCACTGGGTAGACTTATCAACAGCTATGGCTTCAGCTATCACCTCTATGCTGATGATACCCAGATCTACCTTTCCACCCCTGCACTCTCTCCTTCTGTCAACTCTCACATCAGCGACTGCTTATCTGGCATTTCCTCCTGGATGGCCTCTCACCACCTAAAAATAAATATGTCCAAGACCGAACTACTTCTAATTCCCCCCTCTAGCTCCACTCCAGTCTCTAATTTTTCTATCACTGTAGGCGGCACCACTATCTCCCCATCACCCCAAGTCCGCTGCCTCGGAGTCATGCTTGACTCAAATCTGTCCTTCATTTCCCACATCCAACTGCTCTCTTCATCCTGCCGCAACCACCTACGCAATATCTCCAAAATTCGCCCGTTTCTGAGTGCTGAAACTACCAAACAGCTCATCCACTCCCTGGTAATTTCCCGACTTGACTACTGTAACAACTTACTAACTAGCCTCCCTCTCTCCCGCCTCTCTCCCCTCCAATCCGTCCTAAATGCATCTGCCAGACTAATCCACCTCTCTCAACGCTCTGTTTCTGCTGCGCCTCTCTGTGAGTCCCTTCACTGGCTCCCCATTCACAACAGAGTTAAATTCAAAATTCTCACCCTGACCTACAAAGCCCTCACCAATGCTGCCCCACCCTACCTGTCCTCACTCATCAACAAATATACTCCTGCCCGTCCCCTAAGATCCAACAACGACCTGCTTCTTGTGTCCTCTACCATCACCTCCTCTCATTCTAGACTACAGGACTTCTCTCGTGCGGCACCAACCCTCTGGAACGCACTTCCTCGAGATGTCAGGCTTGCCCATAACCTCTCCTCCTTTAAACGTTCCCCAAAGACCTTTCTGTTCAGGGAAGCTTATCACCCGACTTAACAAACTAACTTCAATTAATTAACAGTTGCCCTCTATCTCCTCACTAATATCATTCTCACCTCTGCAGTCCCCACCTCCTGTTTCCAATCCTCCTGCCCATCTAGATTGTAAGTTCCCACGGGAACAGGGCCCTCAATTCCCCCTGTATTTGTCTGTAAAATGTTGTGTCTTATCGTATTGTTTCTCCACTGTACTGTATGGGCAGCGCTGCGGAATCTGTCGTCGCTTTATAAATAAAGAATAATAATAATAATAATAATTCTGAAAAATGTGCTAAGTAACCTGAATTAAGCTGTTAAATCTTGTGATAATATGCTTCCACTCTGGATGATGTTGCTACTAGTGTAAGAAAGTTCTATGCATTTCTTGTGTTTTTTTTCTTGTTGTTTTTCTCTGCAGGCCATATTGCTGATTAGAGATTATGGGACAGGGACAGAGGATCAAGGGATTTCCCCCCCCCCCTTTTTTTTTCCTTCTTCTCTCTCTTCCCCCCTTTTCTCCTCTTTTTTATCTGTTACTCCTTTTTAATAGGGTAAATGACGGCTAAAATAAAAAAAAATGATTTTATCTTCCTGGAACGTTGGAGGTATCTCAACTCCAATAAAGCGCAAAATGATAATTTCCCAACTGAGGAAACTTAATTCAGATATTGCATTTATCCAGGAGACACATTTGAACGCAGAAGAATCTCTAAAGTTGAGATCCTCCTGGGTCAAGGAAGTGTTTTTTACACCAAGTATAGGCAGGAAAAGAGGGGTAGCTATTTTATTAGGGAAGAATATTTCGTATGAAGTTCTATTAGAATATTCTGATCCAGCAAGCAGAATTCTGATTCTAAAAATTAGATTGGCTAACTATGTTTATACGCTCTGCAACCTTTACGCTCCTAATAAGTTTGAGATACGTTTTTGGGAATTTATTCAATCTAAAATTTTACAACTAGGTGAAGGAAACATAATTGTAGCAGGGGACTTTAATATGGTCCCACAGACTCCTCTTGACAGGTTCAGACAGGTACCCAGCACTGGTATGGCCAAGAGAGATAAGTTGGAAGGTAAAATGTTTAAAACTTTGTTCAGGAACCTGGCTCTTAAAGACATCTGGAGGATTCAGAATCCATCTCAAAGAGAGTTTACATGTAAGGCCAAAAGTGTAAAGTCTTTATCCATTGTATTAAATATTGGTGCTACAACTAAAATAACACAAGTCACCATCTCAGACCATGCCCCAATTATACTAGATATTCCAATAAATGTTAAAGTATATACCTCACATGATTTTTTCCCCCTAAATTTTTAGCGAAAAATTTAAAATTTAAGAATTGGCTAACTGCTAGAATGACTCAATTTTTCTCTTTAAATATTGGCACAGTTAATGATCCAAGTATATTGTGGGAGGCAGGCAAGGCGGTAATAAGAGGGGACATTATTGCATATATGGCTGACTTTAAGCGGAAGGCTACCCGGAGAGAGAATGAAACACTGAGATCACTCACTAACACAACAAATATCTAGCCCAACCAACATCTGCAAACTGGAGGAGATACGTCTCTGCTAAGAGAGAGAGAGAGATACCTACTTAATGCACACCTCAGTACGATTTTAAAACCAGAGCCAAATTTTACAGACACGGGGATAAGGCAGGGAAACTCCTCGCAATCCTAGTTAAGAATGTACAGGGAAGCTCTTCTATTGATTCGCTCTTGGAACAAGGCATCTTACTCCAAAATCAGAGAGATATTCTTGATGCTTTTTCTGTTTATTACAGGTATCTTTATTCCTTTAAGAATTCAGATGCAGAAGCATCAGAACTCTTTTGGAGAGGGCTTGATCATCCACTCCTGAATGAAGAAGCAGTAATTAAAATCAATGCTCCTATTTCTGACCAAGAGGTCACTTATGCAATTAAAAAGCTGCGTCTGGACAAAGCCCCTGGCCCGGACTCTCTTCCCAACGAGATCTATAAGATCCTAGCTCCGGTTATTTTTCCTCACTTAAAAAATGTGTTCAATCATTTTTATATAAAAAACATACCTATTCCTTCGACTTTTGCTGCTTCTACCACATCATTAATCTTGAAGCCAGGGAAAGATCCTCAGAAAAAAAGAGTCTTATCGTCCTATCGCATTACTTAACTATAAATTACTATCTTCAATTTTAGCTAAAAGACTTCAAAGGGAGATAGGCAATCTTATTAATAAAGACCAGACGAGCTTTTTGTCTAGACGTAATTTAGCAGCTAAAGTTAGAGAACTTTTTTTAGTTCTCGACTACTTCTATAACTATCGTGAAGGTTCCTCTCAAGATCAGGTTGATATAGCAATTGTTGCGCTGGACGCAGAAAAAGAGTTTGATTCAATATTCCATCAGCATATTCTGAATTCTTTAACTCATTTTGGATTTAAGGATAATTTCATCTCCTTTATCAATAACCTCTGTAGAAATTCTTCAACCAAATTGACAATTAATAAACTTGAATCTAATCTAATCAACCTTCAGAGAGGTACAAGACAAGGATACCCATTGTCACCTCTTTTATTTGACATAGCAATGGAGCCCCTAGCTCTTAAGATTAGGCAGGTACTACAGGGAATAAAAAACAGAATTTATGCTTACCTGATAAATTACTTTCTCCAACGGTGTGTCCGGTCCACGGCGTCATCCTTACTTGTGGGAATATCTCTTCCCCAACAGGAAATGGCAAAGAGTCCCAGCAAAAGCTGGCCATATAGTCCCTCCTAGGCTCCGCCCACCCCAGTCATTCGACCGACGGACAGGAGGAAAAAACAGGAGAAACTATAGGGTGCCGTGGTGACTGTAGTTAGAGAAAATAATTCATCAAACCTGATTAAAAAACCAGGGCGGGCCGTGGACCGGACACACCGTTGGAGAAAGTAATTTATCAGGTAAGCATAAATTCTGTTTTCTCCAACATTGGTGTGTCCGGTCCACGGCGTCATCCTTACTTGTGGGAACCAATACCAAAGCTTTAGGACACGGACGAAAGGGAGGGAGCAAATCAGGTTACCTAAACGGAAGGCACCACGGCTTGCAAAACCTTTCTCCCAAAAATAGCCTCCGAAGAAGCAAAAGTATCAAATTTGTAAAATTTGGCAAAAGTGTGCAGTGAAGACCAAGTCGCTGCCTTACATATCTGATCAACAGAAGCCTCGTTCTTGAAGGCCCATGTGGAAGCCACAGCCCTAGTAGAGTGAGCTGTGATTCTTTCAGGGGGCTGCCGTCCGGCAGTCTCGTAAGCCAATTGGATGATGCTTTTAAGCCAAAAGGAAAGAGAGGTAGAAGTCGCTTTTTGACCTCTCCTCTTACCAGAATAGACGACAAACAGAGAAGATGTTTGTCTGAAATCCTTTTCTGCATGGAACACCAGATAGGGTGGAGAACACTGCAAAGCAGATAACTCAGAAACTCTTCTAGCAGAAGAAATAGCAACCAAAAACAAAACTTTCCAAGATAACAACTTAATATCTATGGAATGTAGAGGTTCAAACGGAACCCCTTGAAGAACTGAAAGAACTAGATTTAAACTCCAGGGAGGAGTCAAAGGTCTGTAAACAGGCTTGAACCTAACCAGAGCCTGAACAAATGCTTGAACATCTGGCACAGCTGCCAGTCGTTTGTGTAATAAGACAGATAAAGCAGAAATCTGTCCCTTTAGAGAACTCGCTGATAATCCTTTATCCAAACCTTCTTGTAGAAAGGAAAGAATCTTAGGAATTTTGACCTTATTCCATAAGAATCCCTTGGATTCACATCAGCAGATATATCTTTTCCATATTTTATGGTAAATTTTTCTAGTTACCGGTTTTCTGGCTTGAATTAGAGTATCTATCACAGAATCTGAAAACCCACGCTTTGATAGAATCAAGCGTTCAATTTCCAAGCCGTCAGCTGGAGGGAGACCAGATTTGGATGTTCGAATGGACCGTGTACAAGAAGATCCTGTCTCAGAGGTAGCTTCCATGGTGGAACCGATGACATATTCACCAGGTCTGCATACCAAGTCCTGCGTGGCCACGCAGGGGCTATCAAAATCATCGGAGCCCTCTCCTGCTTGATCCTGGCTACCAGCCTGGGAATGAGAGGAAACGGTGGAAACACATAGGCTAGGTTGAAGGTCCAAGGCGCTACTAATGCATCCACTAGAGTCGCCTTGGGATCCCTGGATCTGGACCCGTAGCAAGGAACCTTGAAGTTCTGACGAGACGCCATCAGATCCATGTCTGGAATGCCCCATAATTGAGTCAACTGGGCAAAGATCTCCGGGTGGAGTTCCCACTCCCCCGGATGGAAAGTCTGACGACTCAGGTAATCCGCTTCCCAGTTTTCCACACCTGGGATGTGGATCGCAGATAGGTGGCAGGAGTGATCCTCCGCCCATTGTATTATTTTGGTCACTTCTTTCATCGCCAGGGAACTCCTTGTTCCCCCCTGATGATTGATATAAGCAACAGTCGTCATGTTGTCTGATTGGAATCTTATGAATCTGGCCTTTGCTAGCTGAGGCCAAGCCCTGAGAGCATTGAATATCGCTCTCAGTTCCAGAATGTTTATCGGGAGAAGAGACTCTTCCCGAGACCATAGTCCCTGAGCTTTCAGGGATTCCCAGACCGCGCCCCAGCCCACTAGACTGGCGTCGGTCGTGACGATGACCCACTCTGGTCTGCGGAAGCTCATTCCCTGGGATAGGTGGTCCAGGGTTAGCCACCAACGGAGTGAATCTCTGGTCTTCTGATCTACTTGAATCACTTGAGACAAGTCTGTATAGTCCCCATTCCACTGTTTCAGCATGCACAGTTGTAATGGTCTTAGATGAATTCGCGCAAAAAGGAACTATGTCCATTTCCGCAACCATCAACCCTACTACTTCCATGCACTGAGCTACGGAAGGACGAGGAATAGAATGAAGAACTTGACAAGTGTTTAGAAGTTTTGACTTTCTGACTTCTGTCAGGAAAATCCTCATTTCTAAAGAATCTATTATTGTTCCCAAGAAAGGAACTCTTGTCGATGGAGACAGGGAACTTTTTTCTATGTTCACCTTCCATCTGTGAGATCTGAGAAAGGCCAGAACGATGTCTGTATGAGCCTTTGCCTTTGAAAGAGACAACGCTTGTATTAGAATGTCGTCCAAGTATGGTACTACTGCAATGCCCCTCGGTCTTAGAACCGCTAGAAGGGACCCGAGTACCTTTGTGAAAATCCTTGGAGCAGTGGCTAACCCGAATGGGAGGGCCACAAACTGGTAATGTTTGTCCAGAAAGGCGAACCTTAGGAACTGATGATGTTCTTTGTGGATAGGGATATGTAGATACGCATCCTTTAGATCCACGGTAGTCATAAATTGACCTTCCTGGATTGTAGGTAGAAATGTTCGAATGGTTTCCATTTTGAACGATGGTACTCTGAGAAATTTGTTTAGGATTTTTAAATCCAGAATTGGTCTGAAGGTTCCCTCTTTTTTGGGAACTATGAACAGATTTGAGTAAAATCCCATTCCTTGTTCAGCCATTGGAACTGGGTGTATCACTCCCATTTTTAACAGGTCTTCTACACAATGTAAGAATGTCTGTCTCTTTATTTGGTTTGAGGATAAGTGAGATATGTGGAACCTTCCCCTTGGGGGTAGTTCCTTGAATTCCAGGAGATAACCCTGAAAAACTATTTCTAGCGTCCAGGGATCTTGAACATCTCTTGCCCAAGCCTGAGCAAAGAGAGAGAGTCTGCCCCCTACTAGATCCGGGCCCGGATCGGGGGCTACTCCTTCATGCTGTTTTGTTAGCAGCAGCAGGCTTCTTGGCCTGCTTACCCTTGTTCCAGTCTTGCATCGGTTTCCAGGCTGGTTTGGTTTGTGAAGCGTTACTCTCTTGTTTAGAGGATGCAGAGCTAGAGGTCGGTCCGTTCCTGAAATTGCGAAAGGAACGAAAATTAGACTTATTCTTGGCTTTGAAAGGTCTATCTTGTGGAAGGGCGTGGCCCTTTCCCCCAGTGATGTCAGAAATAATTTCTTTCAATTCTGGCCCAAAGAGAGTTTTACCCTTGAAGGGGATATTAAGTAATTTTGTCTTGGAAGATACATCCGCTGACCAAGACTTTAGCCAAAGCGCTCTGCGCGCCACAATTGCAAACCCTGAATTTTTCGCCGCTAATCTAGCTAATTGCAAAGCGGCATCTAAAATAAAAGAATTAGCCAACTTGAGCGCGTGAACTCTGTCCATAACCTCCTCATACGGAGTCTCTCTACTGAGCGACTTTTCCAGTTCCTCGAACCAGAACCACGCTGCTGTAGTGACAGGAACAATGCACAAAATGGGTTGCAGGAGGTAACCTTGCTGTACAAAAATCTTTTTAAGCAAACCCTCCAATTTTTTATCCATAGGATCTTTGAAAGCACAATTATCCTCGATAGGGATAGTAGTGCGTTTGTTTAGAGTAGAAACTGCCCCCTCGACCTTAGGGACTGTCTGCCATAAGTCCTTTCTGGGGTCGACCATAGGAAATAGTTTTTTTAAATATAGGAGGGGGGACAAAAGGTATGCCGGGCCTCTCCCACTCCTTATTCACTATGTCCGCCACCCGCTTGGGTATAGGAAAAGTGTCGGGGTGCACCGGAACCTCTAGGAACTTGTCCATCTTGCATAATTTTTCTGGAATGACCAAGTTGTCACAATCATCCAGAGTAGATAACACCTCCTTAAGCAGTGCGTGGAGATGCTCTAATTTAAATTTAAATGTCACAACATCAGGTTCAGCCTGTTGAGAAATTCTACCTGAATCTGAAATTTCCCCATCTGACAAAACCTCCCTCATGGCCCCTTCAGATTGGTGTGAGGGTATGACAGAGCAATTATCATCAGCGCCCTCCTGCTCTTCAGTGTTTAAAACAGAGCAATCGCGCTTTCTCTGATATGCAGGCATTTTGGATAAAATATTTGCTATGGAGTTATCCATTACAGCAGTCAATTGTTGCATGGTAATAAGCATTGGCGCGCTAGAAGTACTAGGGGCCTCCTGCGTGGGCAAAACTGGTGTAGACACAGAAGGAGATAATGTAGAACCATGTCTACTCCCTTCATCTGAGGAATCATCTTGGGCAATTTCATTATCTGTGGCAGTACTGTCCTTACTTTGTTTGGACGCTATGGCACAATTATCACACAATTTTGAAGTGGGAGACACATTGGCTTTCATACATATAGAACATAGCTTATCTGAAGGTGCAGACATGTTAAACAGGCTTAAACTTGTCAATAAAGTACAAAAAAAACGTTTTAAACAAAACGTTACTGTCACTTTAAATTTTAAACAGTGCACACTTTATTACTGAATATGTGAAAAAGTATGAAGGAATTGTTAAAATTTTCACTACAGTGTCTTAAAGCATTCAAGGTATTGCACACCAATTTTCAAAGCTTTAACCCTTAAATTAAAGAAACCGGAGCCGGTTACAGTTTTAACCCCTCTACAGTCCCAGCTACAGCCTTTGCTGCGACTTTACCAAACCCAGAGGGGAATACGATACCAAATGAAGCCTTTTAGGAAGTTTTCCAACTACTTTGGGATCCCCACACATGCATCTGCATGTCTGCTCTCAAAAAGTAACTGCGCAGTAATGGCGCGAAAATGAGGCTCAGCCTACAACTGGGAAGGCCCTTCCTGACTGGAAAGGTGTCTAACACAGTGCCTGACGTTAAAAAACGTTCCCCAAGCTTATAAGTGTGAATTACAAGCATAAACATGTATAAAATGCCCAAATAAAGCAATCGATTTTGCCCATAAAAGTGTCTACCAGTTTTATAGCCCATATTAAGCCCTTTATTCTGTTTGAGACTAAGAAAATGGCTTACCGGTCCCCATGAGGGGAAATGACAGCCTTCCAGCATTACACAGTCTTGTTAGAAATATGGCTAGTCATACCTTAAGCAGAAAAAGTCTGCTAACTGTTTCCCCCAACTGAAGTTACTTCATCTCAACAGTCCTATGTGGAAACAGCACCCGATTTTAGTTACTATCTGCTAAAATCATCTTCCTCTCACAAACAGATTCTTCATCTTTTTCTGTTTCAGAGTAAATAGTACATACCAGCACTATTTTAAAATAACAAACTCTTGATAGTAGAATAAAAAACTACAACTAAAACACCACATACTCTTAACCATCTCCGTGGAGATGTTGCCTGTGCAACGGCAAAGAGAATGACTGGGGTGGGCGGAGCCTAGGAGGGACTATATGGCCAGCTTTTGCTGGGACTCTTTGCCATTTCCTGTTGGGGAAGAGATATTCCCACAAGTAAGGATGACGCCGTGGACCGGACACACCAATGTTGGAGAAATCGGCACTGTGGAACAAAAAATCGCTTTTTATGCAGATGACGTACTAATCTATATGTCTAACACGTCAATTCATATCCCAAGACTACTTTCGATTACTAATTCTTTTGGAACCTTTACAGGCTATAAGATCAACATCTCTAAGTCAGAGCTAATGTTGATAAGAAAAAAATGAGGCCTCTCTTTCTGTGACACCCTTCAAGGAAGTTTTGACTTATTTCAAGTACTTAGGAATCAACATTTCAATTAATCCACAAGAATGGTATAGTCTCAACATCTCTCCTATTTTAGCTAGAATAAAAGAGTACATGAGTAGCTGGCAAAACCTTCCACTTTCTCTTTCAGGACGCATTGTTTTATTTAAAATGGTTCTTCTACCAAAAATTTTATATCCTCTACAAAATATTCCGGTTATTTTGAAAGTTAAAGATTGAAAAGTCTAAATAGGGCCCTTCGATATTTTATTTGGAAATTCAAAAGACCTTGAATTTCCTTAAATAAACTCTTTCTCCCCAAAAGACACGGGGGAATGGCTCTTCCATGACCTAGCAAATATAGTTTGGTTTTCTCTCACGTATTGCGATGGACTGGATTATGAATAAAGACTATTTTACTAATAATGAATTGGAAAGGAATATTATATTCCCTTATAACCCTAATAGCCTTGATTCATTGTCCGGTTCATCTAATTCCGAAGAAAGTGAAGTGGTCTCAACTTGATATACATGATAATACAGGCATGGAAAAAGCTTGGGCATAAGTTTAGGTATTGATCTCACTATTCCAAAATTCCAAGGGCTATGTGGTGATCCAGAATTTCAAGAAGGCACCCAATCTAAAATATTTCAGGCCTGGCATGAGAAGGGTTTAACTTTCATGACTCAATTTATAGATCAAGACACTTCATCGGGTAAAAACCTTTGAATAGGCTGAAACAAGAATTCGATCTAAGTAATAAAGATTTTTTTGCTTACCTCCAGGCCAGACACTACCTTTTCTCAATTGTTAGAAATTTGGATGGTCTTGGTCCTGGGGGAAGCTAGATAATTGGCCCTCCCTTGTCAAAAATGACTTATCCTCTATCTCAATTTGGTATGACTTGGTGACTAGTCAAGATGGAGATTCTAATCTACAACAGATATCACAAAAGTGGAATCTCCTATCACCAGAATTAGACATCGAGGTAGCTGATATAGTACACATGATATGGACATGCCCTCGGATAAGACAATTGTGGCGGAGAATAGAATTCTGGTTGACCAAAGTACTGACGTTACCCGCTTTCTCTCTCTCATTGGCAGAGGTTGTCTTCCTCATAGAATCCCCTATAATCTCTGAACATAAGAAAACTAGGAACATGGCAATTCTGGCAGCGAGAAACTTGATTTTTGGGAAGTGGAGAGATTCCTCGGTCCCTAGTATCCAAGATATCAAAAACTATATGAAAAAGAAGTGTATAATTGAACAGATGGATACAACTTTAACCTCTGAAAGCGAGGTGAATCTTTTTTTTAGAAAATGGTCTGCATTTATTAAAATATTTTCCCCAGAGGAAATAGATCAACTAATCTACCCTTTCAGACACTCAGAAATAGTTTTATTAGATCATTGGTAATAGTCAGTTTTTCCTACCCCCCCCCCCTTTTTTTTTTCTCTCTCTCTTTCTCCTTTTCTTCTTCTTTTACCCCCACCTCTATCCCTGTCTCATGGCCGTTATAACTATGCTGTTTTGGCAGTAATCAGCCTAGAGGAATAATTTGTATAAGAATCCAAGCATATAATAGAAAATAAGAGGTTTTAATTTGTTTTTGTTTTCTTTTGAGTATGACAAGATGTTCACCGTTTGCTGAAGGTTTATTCTTGCCTTTTTTTTTTTTCTGCCGGAACTATTGTGGTTGCTTTTGTTTATTAATTTTTCTTGACAATGTATTCTTGCAATAATTGCCTCAATAAGAAAAAAAAAAAAAAAAATTACATGCCCTATTTGAAACATGAAAGTTATTTTTGGACTTGACTGTCCCTTTAAGAGAGAGTGAATATATTCTATCTTAAATAAAAAAGATGATTTGTCCTATATCTGTCTCTGATGTGACGTCCTCTGAATCAGAGGAAACCCCATCAGTAGAGGATATATCAGTATGCTGAAGGGTCAGAACTTAATTCACTAGGTTTAGGAATATGGGCAAAACCCTTTACGTTTATTTGAAGCGGAGTCAGTTGCCTTCTCTATAGCTGCAGCAATAAAATCTTAATTTCTGCAGGAATGCTATGAACATTAGACTGAGATGAAATAACAGTGGGTGCATTTGTACTCATAGATATATTATCAGCATTTAGCAAATTGTCAAAAACAAGAGCCACATAATTGAGGCTGAAGATTTTTTTTACAACAAACACTTATCTTTGGTAGATACGTGTTCAGGCAGCTCATCAAATCCTATGGTAACATCAGAGGCAGGTCCAGTTTGAGGACATAATTGCAAAAAACTAAATTTGAAAAAAAAATTAATTCTGCAAATTTATACCCATGCGCTCCTATATATAACAGGCTTGAGAGAATAGGAAACAAAGAGAAAATTTATAAAAAAGAAAATGGATTCATAAATAATGATGCATGAAATGATGCGTCATGCTTTGACCATAAATAGCGTCATCACATGCGTGTTTTGCATGCAAATTTCTTATACACCTATCACTCTAAAAAGCAGGTAAGAATTGCATTTGTATAGACAAAAACTTAAATTATGCTCACCTGATCATTTTCTTTTCTCCCGATGGAAAGAGTCCACAGCTGCATTCATTACTTTTGGGAATTCAGAACTCCGCCACCAGGAGGAGGCAAAGACAACCCCAGCCAAAGGCCCAGATACCCCTCCCACCTCCATCACCCCCCCCCCAGACTTTCTGCTGAGGAGCAAGGAACAGTAGAAGAAAATATCAGGATGAAAAGATGCCAAAAGAATTAAAAATAACAGGCACCCAACAGAAAACACGGGCGGGGTAGCTGTGGGCTCATTCCATCTGAAGAAAAGAAAATTATCAGGTAAGCATAATTTAAGTTTTCTCCTTCATAAATTGGAAAGAGTCCACAGCTGCATTCATTACTTTTGGGAAAACAATACCCAAGCTACAGAGGACACAGAATGCTAAAAACGTGAGGCAACAAAAGGCGGCCCATTCTGAGGGCACCAGGCCTACAATCCAACCCACAAAAAAAAAACCTTCTTCCGAAGCCGAGGAAACTTTGAAAAAGGCCCAAAGAACACTGACCAGGCAGATAGTCCATAAGCCTTGCGAAAGACCGCAGAATAGACTTAACTGAGCCAACACGCCTCCAGGAGACACCGTCGCCCAGCAGTCGGGTCCCCCAACAACACACACCCCCTACTAGAGAAAGGGATCAACAACCGTAAACTCCCAAAAGGGAGAAGACAATGGAAGAAAAAAATCAAGATTCCCAAAAAGGACCCTAAGAAGGGGTGCAGACAAGTTCCAAATATAAAATAAGGAACCCCGAGAACCGAGCCAAGCTCCCAGAGACCCTAAACGGTCTTGAGAAACAAGAAGGCAATGCCCAGACCCCATATTGTACAAAACCACAAGGTTAAGACTGGGAATCTGAAACAGAGAAGAAAACTTCTTCTAAATACAGTGCAACCGCACCCTAAAGACAACTGAAGACGGAGTTCTCAAGTCGCAAGATAACTCAGAATATCGAAATATTCAGAAATCGAAACACGTACAGCCAAACCCGGATAAGCGAACACCTGAGTCAACACCACATGCCACAGTCATACCAGGATGACTCTGAAAATAGAATACTTGCAGGCAAGTAAAGAGCAGCTGAAGATAGATATCAAACACTAAACCGTCAGACTGCCAAACATCCACTAAGCAGTGGGCCCATCACAGGCTATCCAAAAGCTGCCAATCCTTCTCACATATCTTGAACATGGAGAAAGCACAGAACCTCAAGGAGGCTCACCAAACCTCAAATGACCCGAGGACAAACAACCGATCTTAGATCCTGCTCCAACACCGGACCAGCCCAAGCAACAGGCAGGTCTGAAAAAGCTGGGAAACATACAGGATGCCAATCACCAGCCCCCAGGGAAAGACGGAATGGGGGTGAACTCTGCCACCCCAACAGAGCTCGGGTGCAAACCCCAAAAAACTCCTTCAAATAGCTACTCCCAAGGAGAACCCCATAGAAGATGATTCATAGAAAAATGCAGTAGATCCCTAAGAAGAGCTAGCACAACCCTCCATGACAATCTCAACATGGAGACTTCAATCTCCACAGAACAAACCCCAGAAGAGCAAACTGCTCTCCTTTACAGGATAAAAACACCTGTTCCAACCTCCTGCACACAGGACAGGGCAACAACCCTCCAGAGAGAGGGAAAAAAAACCTCCATAAGGAGGACAAACTACCCCCCCAAAGGGAAAAGCATATATAAGAACAGCGCACATGCCCTCAAGACATGAGCCATAGTCTGATGAAAACAAAAGCCAATTGAAAATCATCCAAACGTCCTGATGAACACAGAAAGAACTCCCCCTGAAGGGGAGCATACATCGTTCAAAGGACAAGCCAAGCCATAAGGAGCGTATCCGAAAGCACACAGAAAACAAAATAAGAGAAATGTAAACGGCACCTGATACTCACAATGGCTGGGGTACTCACCACCTCCTATGAACCAGACACTAGCGGACCAGAATTTTTCCGTCGCCACACAGTCAGGAATGCGGAAATGGAAGGTGAACCATACCATCTAGAAAAAGTGTGCCCGACCTTAAAGGCTGTGTCACTTCCAAAGGCCGTTATGTTCCACAAAGCCATGAGCCTAAGTAACACTACACATAAGCAGGTCGAATCACATAACAAACATGATTAAAAAAAAACCCTGTTCAATAACCCCCCTTAGGAGATATTAACCCTTGATTCCAAGATACAAAAGGAGTCTCCCTGAGAATCTGAGTTATAGTTAGTCCCGAAAGGTGGTAGCCTCTCAGGAAAACATTTGTATTACAATACAATCATGACAAAAGTATAATCAAACAATCTTACCGGAATCTACGCCGTGGAACAGGAACACGGCCCTTCAAGTGTGACAGATAGTAGCATCGCCTCTGCCATAGACTTGAGAGAAGAAGCAGGCAGCAAAACTCATCAATCCTGGGACGAAAGGCAAAGAATGACTGGGGGATGAGGGAGGTGGGAGGGGTATTTGGGCCTTTGGCTGGGGTGTCTTTGCCTCCTCCTGGTGGCCGGGTTCTGAATTCCCAAAAGTAATGAATGTGGACTCTTTCCATTTATGAAGAAAAAAACTAAATGTACCTAAATAAAGCCTAATGGATACTTCTATTATAGCTGCATAAAATGTGATTAGCAACATTCCATGAGACTAACATAATACGTAGAATAGTAATTTATAAATAAATTACTAGCTCGAGAAAAAACCCTGTATGTTTTACAGGCTCTACCAACCTTGACAATTTTTTAGCCACCAAATAAAGTCACTAAAAAAGAGCACTGAATTAATTATTGTCACTTATTAATTTCCCATATTGGTATATTACTATTTTGAGACTGTATTACCAATTATTCTTAGAAATATTATTGATTTATTTTATATGAAAAACATTTTTTAGCATTGCTTTATTTTCACTGATGCCGGCATCATATATATATATATATATATATATATATATATATATATATATATACACTTTTTAACTGTTTAAATACATACAACGGTATTTACATATTGCTGATATATACTTTACATTAAATTTATATAAATTTCTCTACCTTTTACATTTTTTCCTTTTCTTATATATATTAATTTTTTTGTATACATATTTTTCGATTACTACTGGTTATCTCTATTTTGGAGCGCTTATCCCACCCCCTGTATATATATTTTTTACTTACAGTCTGTATATGGAGATTTACTAGACTACCTAGGGATTTAAGCACACACCATTTAGTTAGCACTCACACCACCCCTCTATTTTGTCTATCTCTCTGTTTTACAGGCTCTACCAACCTTGACAAATTTTTAGCCACCAAATAAAGTCACTAAAAAAGAGCACTGAATTACAAACTCAAGGCATGTATACAAATAATACATAAAAACTTTACTTAAAAAGTGCCCAATCCATAGCTGAGAGTGTCATATATAATAAAAGTATATACTTACCGTGTAAGACACCCGTCCACATATAGCAGACAGCCAAACCAGTACTGAAACATATCAGAAGAGGTAATGGTACATGAGTATATTGTGGATTTATAAAGCGAGGCAGCTGATGAATCCCTGTGACCTATTTACATAGAGCCTTATTAAAAGCTTTCCCATAGGTGAAAACATGGTATCATCAGGCAATACTCCCTTCACATCACTCAGACAAACACTGCACTTAGAAAGGAACTCGGCTTCAATATGCGTAGAAATGCCTTTCACTGTAGAAATCAAGCACAGAATGCTTCACCACCTCCTAATTAGGCAAATTTTTAAAACTGAGGTATGAGTGAGTTGGGAGGTGTATTTATAGGCATTTGAGGTTTGTGAAACTTTGCCGCCTCCTGGTAGGAGTGTATATGCCATCAGTATAGTCCATCAGCTCATGGACTCTTGCCGCCTATATGAATGAAGTAGATATTTAAAAATTGGAATGTAAAATATTCATGACTACTTTTGGCTTTAGTGCAGCTGGTCTAATGTAGTGTCGGGTTAGCGCGCAAGCGATAAGTGTTAGTTGTTTTTTTAACAGTGCACTCCATTGAAGTCTATGGAGAGAAGAAGTTAAAGTGGTTGCAATATGCCTTTACACTGCGGTCTATGGGAACTGTGTGTTCCCTGTAAATATATATGTATATGCTTATATACATACATATTTATGTATTAATATGTGTATATACACATATTAACACAAATATATATGTACAGTATATATTCATATATATATATTTTCATTTGCTGCCTTTGCTGCGCTACTTACCCCCCTTCGCTGTGCTTAGGGTCTGTACTGTGTATGACAGTATCAGAACGAGGCTCCCATTGGAGCCTATGGAAGCACACTCCTGTGAACGTAATCCTTCCATGCAACGCGATTGCCCCTAACTCTTAATACTAAGTTGAGCACAAATATTGCTTTCACAGAAAGTGATATTGAGCTCAACTTGTAATCTGGCCCTATAATGTCACAATGGCACCTGTCAAGGGGTGGGATATATAAGCAGCAAGTGAACAGTCAGTTCTTGAATTTCATGTGTTGGAAGCAGGAAACATGGCCAAACGAAAATATTTGAATGACTCTGACAAGGGCAAAATAGTGATGGCTACACAACTGGGTCAGAGCATCTCCAAAATGGCAAGGCTTGTGGGGTGTTCCCGGTATGCAGTGGTTAGTACCTACCTACCAAAAGTGGTGCAAGGAAGGACAAACCGATGAACCGACGTCAGGGTCATGGGCACCCAAGGCTCATCAATGCATGTGGGGAGCAAAGACTAGACCGTCAGGTCCGATCACACAGAGCTCAAATTGCTGAAAAAAGTAAATTTATGCTTACCTGATAAATTAATTTCTTCTATGGTACGACGAGTCCACGGAATCATCCTTTACTTGTGGGATATTATCCTCCTGCTAACAGGAAGTGGCAAAGAGCACCACAGCAGAGCTGTCTAAATAGCTCCTCCCTTAGCTCCACCCCCCAGTCATTCGACCGAAGGTACAGGAAGAAAAAAGGAGAAACTAAAAGGTGCAGAGGTGACTGAAGTTTAAAACCAAAAAATATAATCTGTCTTAAAATGACAGGGTGGGCCGTGGACTCGTCGTACCATAGAAGAAATTAATTTATCAGGTAAGCATAAATTTACTTTTCTTCTATAAGGTACGAAGAGTCCACGGATTCATCCTTTACTTGTGGGATACAATACCAAAGCTACAGGACACGGATGAACAGGAGGGACAAGACAGATGGTTAAACAGAAGGCACCACTGCTTGAAGAACTTTTCTCCCAAAAATAGCCTCCGAAGAAGCAAAAGTATCAAATTTGTAAAATTTGTAAAAGGTATGAAGCGAAGACCAAGTCGCAGCCTTACAAATCTGTTCAACAGAAGCATCACTTTTAAAAGCCCATGTGGAAGTCACCGCTCTAGTAGAGTGAGCTGTAATCCTTTCAGGAGGCTGCTGTCCAGCAGTCTCGTATGCCAAACGGATGATGCTTTTCAGCCAAAAAGAAAGAGAGGTAGCCGTAGATTTTTGACCTCTACGTTTTCCAGAATAGACAACAAACAATCTTTGGTCGCTTGCAAGTAAAACTTCAAAGCACGAACCACGTCCAAGTTGTGCAACAGACACTCCTTCTTAGAGGAAGGATTAGGACACAGAGAAGGAACAACAATTTCCTGATTGATATTCCTATTAGTAACAACCTTAGGAAGGAATCCTTGTTTGGTACGCAAAACCACCTTATCAGCATGGAAAACAAGATAAGGCGAGTCGCATTGCAATGCAGATAGTTCAGAAACTCTTCGAGCCGAAGAGATAGCAGCTAAAAACAGAACTTTCCAAGATAGAAGCTTAATATCTATGGAATGCATAGGTTCAAATGGAACCCCTTGAAGAACTTTAAGAACTAAATTCAAACTCCATGGCGGAGCAACAGGTTTAAACACAGGCTTGATTCTAACTAAAGCCTGACAGAACGACTGAACGTCTGGAACATCTGCCAGACGCTTGTGCAGTAGAATTGATAAAGCAGATATCTGTCCCTTTAAGGAACGAGCTGATAGCCCCTTCTCCAATCCTTCTTGGAGAAAGGACAAAATCCTAGGAACCTGATCTTACTCCATGAGTAGCCTTTGGATTCACACCAATAAAGATATTTACGCCATATCTTATGATAAATTTTCCTAGTGACAGGCTTTCGAGCCTGAATCAAGGTATCTATGACCGACTCAGAGAAACCCCGCTTGGATAAAATCAAGCGTTCAATCTCCAAGCAGTCAGCCGCAGAGAAACTAGATTTGGATGCTGGAATGGACCTTGAATCAGAAAGTCCTGTCTCAGTGGCAGAGTCCATGGTGGAAGAGATGACATGTCCACCAGGTCTGCATACCAAGTCCTGCGTGGCCACGAAGGTGCTATCAAAATCACCGAAGCTCTCTCCTGTTTGATTCTGGCAATCAAACGAGGAAGGAGAGGAAATGGTGGAAACACATAAGCCAGGTTGAACGACCTGGGTACTGCTAGAGCATCTATCAGTACTGCCTGAGGGTCCCTTGACCTGGACCCGTAACAAGGAAGTTTGGCGTTCTGACGAGACGCCATCAGATCCAATTCTGGTGTGCCCCATTGCTGAATCCATTGCTGAATCCGGATGGAATTCCCACTCCCCAAGATGAAAAGTCTGACGACTTAGAAAATCCGCTTCCCAGTTCTCCACTCCTGGGATATAGATTGCTGATAGATGGCAAGAGTGAGTCTCTGCCCATGGAATTATTTTTGTAACGTCTATCATCGCTAGAGAACTCTTTGTTCACCCACGATGATTGATATATGCTACAGTCGTGATATTGTCCGACTGGAACCTTATGAATCTGGCCGAAGCCAGCTGAGGCCACGCCTGAAGCGCTTTGAATATCGCTCTCAGTTCTAGAATATTTATCGGGAGGAGAGCCTCCTCCTGAGTCCACAAACTCTGTGCTTTCAGGGAATTCCAGACTGCACCCCAGCCCAATAGGCTGGCGTCCATCGTCACTATGACCCACACTGGCATGCGGAAACACATTCCCTGGGACAGATGATCCTGTGACAACCACCAAAGAAGAGAGTCTCTGGTCTCTTGATCCAGATTTATCTGAGGAGATAAATCTGCATAATCCCCATTCCACCGCTTGAGCATGCATAGTTGCAGTGGTCTGAGATGCAAGCGAGCAAACGGAACTATGTCCATTGCCGCTACCATTAGTCCAATTACCTCCATACACTGAGCCACTGACGGCCGAGGAATGGAATGAAGAGCTAGGCAGGTGGTTAAAATCTTTGATTTCCTGACCTCCGTCAGAAAAATTTTCATGTCCACCGAATCTATCAGAGTTCCCAGGAATGGAACTCTTGTGAGAGGGATAAGTGAACTCTTTTGAGAGGGATAAGTGAACTCTTTTTTACGTTCACCTTTCCCCCGTGAGATCTTAGAAAAGCCAACACGATGTCCGTGTGAGACTTGGCTAGTTGGTAAGTCGACGCCTGAATTAAGATATCGTCCAGATAAGGCGCCACTGCTATGTCCCGCGGCCTTAGAACTGCCAGAAGGGACCCTAGCACCTTTGTGAAAATTCTGGGAGCTGTGGCCAACCCGAACGGAAGAGCCACAAACTGGTAATGCTTGTCTAGAAAGGCGAACCTGAGGAACTGGTGATGATCTTTGTGGATAGGTATGTGTAGATACGCATCCTTTAAGTCCACGGTGGTCATATATTGACCCTCCTGGATCATTGGTAAAATAGTCAGAATGGTCTCCATCTTGAAAGATGGGACTCTGAGGAATTTGTTTAGGATCTTGAGATCTAAAATTGGTCTGAAGATTCCCTCTTTTTTGGGAACCACAAACAGATTGGAGTAAAACCCCTGCCCCTGTTCTGCTTTCGGAACTGGGCGGATCACTCCCATGGTATATAGGTCTTCTACACAGCGTAAGAACGCGCCTCTTCTTGTCTGGTTTGCAGACAATTGAGAAAGATGGAATCTCCCCCTTGGAGGAGAATCTTTGAAATCCAGAAGACACCCCTTGGTTACGATTTCTAAAGCCCAGGAGTCCTGAACGTCTCTTGCCCAAGCCTGAGCAAAGAGAGAAAGTCTGCCCCCTACTAGACCCGGTCCCGGATCGGGGGCTACCCCTTCATGCTGTCTTGGTGGCAGTAGCGGGCTTCTTGGCCTGTTTACCTTTGTTCCAAGTCTGGTTAGGTCTCCAGACTGACTTGGATTGAGCAAAATTCCCCTCTGGTTTTGCAGCAGGGGAAGAGGAAGAGGGACCACCTTTGAAGTTGCGAAAGGAACGAAAATTATTTTGTTTGGTCCTCATCTTATTTGTCTTATTCTGAGGAAGGGCATGGCCTTTTCCTCCAGTGATGTCTGAAATTACCTCTTTCAGTTCCGGCCCGAATAGGGTCTTACCTTTGAAAGGGATGGCTAAAAGCTTAGATTTTGATGACACGTCAGCAGACCAGGACTTAAGCCATAACGCTCTACGCGCTAAAATGGCAAAACCTGAATTCTTTGCCGCTAATTTAACCAGTTGAAAAGCGGCATCTGTAATGAAAGAATTAGCTAGCTTGAGAGCCCTAATTCTATCCAGAATATCATCTAATGGGGTCTCACCCTGAAGAGCCTCATCCAGAGCCTTTAACCAAAAAGCAGCTGCAGTAGTTACAGGAACAATGCACGCTATAGGTTGGAGAAGAAAACCCTGATGAACAAATAGTTTCTTTAGGAGACCCTCTAATTTTTTATCCATAGGATCTTTGAAAGCACAACTGTCCTCAATAAGTATAGTTGTACGCTTAGCCAGGGTAGAAATAGCTCCCTCCACCTTAGGGACCGTCTGCCACGAGTCCCGCATGGTGTCTGATATGGGAAACATTTTCTTAAAAGTAGGAGGGGGAGCGAACGGAATACCTGGTCTATCCCACTCCTTAGTAACAATGTCCATAATTCTCTTAGGGACCGGAAAAACATCAGTGTAGGCAGGAACCTCTAGAAATCTGTCCATTTTACACAATTTCTCTGGAACTACAATAGGGTCACAATCATCCAGAGTCACTAAAACCTCCCTAAGCAACAAGCAGAGGTGTTCTAGTTTAAATTTAAAAGCCGTCATATCTGAGTCTGTCTGAGGGAACATCTTTCCTGAATCAGAAATCTCTCCCTCAGACAGCAAATCCCTCACCCCCAACTCAGAACATTGTGAGGGTACATCGGATATGGCTAATAAAGCGTCAGAGGGCTCAGCATTTGTTCTCACACCAGAACTACTGCGCCTCCCCTGCACCCAGGCAGCTTAGATAAAACCTCTGTGAGGGTAGTATTCATAACTGCGGCCATATCTTGCAGGGTGAAAGAATTAGACGCACTAGAAGTACTTGGCAACGCTTTTGCGGGCGTTAATGGTTGTGACACTTGGGGAGAAATAGATGGCATAACCTGATTCCCTTCTGACTGAGAATCATCCTGCGACATACTTTTAGTAGCTAAAATATGTTCTTTGCAATTTATTGACCTTTCAGTATGAGGGACACATTCTAAGTGGGGGTTCCACAATAACTTCTAAACATATTGAACATTGACTTTCCTCAATGTCAGACATGTTGAACAGGCTAGTAATGACTACAAACAAGCTTGAAAACACTTTATTTAGTGAAAAAAAAACAATCTTAAAAAAACGGTACTGCGCCTTTAAGAGAGAAAAAGCATACACGTTCTGCAAAACTGCTTTAAAATACCCCAAACTTTCCAAATTTTTGATAGCAGACTCAATTTGTATAGTTAAATTTGCCCCACAAGAAAATAAAACATTTAACCCTTTAATGTGCAAACCGGATTGAAATAAGGCCTAAATCCGGAAAAAAAACACCCCCAGCACCTCGCCACAGCCCTGCTGTGGCGCCTACCTGCCCTCAGGGATAGTAAAAATGGGGTTAAAGCTTCGATTTGGCCCAAAACTTCCACAAGGGCCCTCAGGAGTTGGAGCTTGCTAAGGGAAAACAACTGCGCATCTGAGGCGCGAAAATAGGCCCCGCCCATCTCACTCGATGTCTCTACAGCCTCCAAGAACCGCACCAGAGCGGTTTTAAACTAGCCATGTGGGTTCTGAGACCCAAATATTAAGCCAAGTGTACCCTCAATAAAGTTGCCAAAAAAAAACGTTATTGCCACAAAACGTTAACAGCACTCCCAGTTCATAAAACGTTTGCCCACAAACATTCAAAAACCAGTGTCAACCATTTTTTAATTAGCCCCTTATGCAAGCTTAGTAATGCCCTTCTATAGCTCTTAGGATTACTGCTTACCCTTACCCTCATGGGGATACTGTCAGCCTTTCTGAAATACAAAGTCTCTCCAGAAAAAATGAACATACCTCATTGCTATATAGGATGAAAACGTTCCTCACACTGAAGTTTCTTGTACCCCTCAGCCTCTGTGGGAACTGCACTGGATCTTAGTGACAAATGCTAAGATCATCATCCTCCAGGCAGAAGTCTTCATCCATCTGCTGCCTGAGAGTAAATAGTACACACCGGTACCATTTAAAACAAAAAACTCTTGCTTGAAGAAATTAAAAACTAATATTTTATAACCTCTTTCACTTTATCCTTCCTAGTACTTAGAGTAGGCAAAGAGAATGACTGGGGGGTGGAGCTAAGGGAGGAGCTATATAGACAGCTCTGCTGTGGTGCTCTTTGCCACTTCCTGTTAGCAGGAGGATAATATCCCACAAGTAAAGGATGAATCCGTGGACTCGTCGTACCTTATAGAAGAAAATAATGCTTGCCATGATAGAAAGGTGTCAGAGCACACAGGGCATCGCAGTTTGCTGTGTATGAGGCTGTGTAGTTACATACCGGTCAAAGTGCCAATGATGACCCCTGTCCACCGCCGAAAACACTTTTAATGGGGACGTGAGCGTCAGAACTGGACTATGGAGCAATGGAAGAAGGTTGCCTGGCCTAATGAACCACATTTTCTTTTAGATCAGGTGGATGGCCGGGTGCGTGTGCGTCGTTTGCCTGGGGAAGAGATGCAGCAGAATGCACTATAAGAAGAAGGCAGGCCGGGATAGACAGAGTTATGCTCTGGGCAATGTTCTGCTGGGAAACCTTGGGTCCTGGCATTCATGTGGATGTTACATTGACATATACCACCTACCTAGATATTGTTGCTGACCACGTACACCCCTTAGTTGCATAGGTGTTCCCTAATGGCAGTGGCCTCTTTCAGCAAGATATTGCACCCTGACAAACTGTAAAAATGTTTCAGGAATGTTTTGAGGAAAATTCCCCAGAACTCAATGTGATTGAACATTTGTGGGATGTGCTGAGACAACAAATCCGATCCATGAAGGTCCCACCTCACAACTTTCAGGACTTAAATGATCTGCTGCTAATGTCTTGGTGCCAGATACCGCAATATACATTCAGAGGTCTTGTGGAATCAATGCTTCGACGCATCAGAGCTGTTTTGGCAGCACAATGAGGACCTACACGATATTAGGCAGGTGGTTTTAATGTTGTCGCTGATAAGTGTATATACTAACAAATAACCTAAATAACACACTCAATGACAACATTTAGAATTTAAAGAATTCTAAAATAATGTATTAGATATAATATGGTTTATAGCTTTCCAACTTTTATAAATGATTATGTGCTTGAATTAACGATATTGGAATCTAGGCATTTTTTTCTAGATTTTTAAGGCAGGTGTTTTTGATGCTCAAAATTTGATTCACCATAATATTATGCACTACTGGTATGAAGTGCAAAAAATGTTCAAAAGTCACTAGGGGTACTGCTGCCATCTAACAAAAAGAAAGGACAGGTCTTGTGGACTCTCACCATCATGAAATAAACTAATTTATCAGAAAAACATAAAAAAAAATGTGTTCATCAGATGAAGAGAGTCCATAAGTCATCACATGTTGGAATCTATACCCATTCAGTAAAGTCCACGAGATCACCATGAAATAGAGGGGACAAACAGTGAAGACAGGTACATTTCCAATCAGGCAATACAGCCCGCAGAACTTTCCTGCCAAAAGTAGCCTCAGCGGAAGCATACATCATCTGGGCACTGCTTTGTCTCGCCGGCTGGCATCAGACATCATTATCAGGCGACGCACGTTTCGAGAAACTCTCTTCAATTTGGCTTGATTCCCCATAGTAGCTTGTTGGCTTATATGCGAACAGGGCTAATGTGCCCTCTGCTGGATCAAACTAGTATACAGGCAGATTTTTTTAACAATCCATTCTTAAGTCAAGAACTTGTGGAGAACCTTGAAAGGCAGACCAAATATGCTAAAATTCAAAATTGAGAATATATCCCAAATGTTTTTTATACTTCTTTGTCATAAAAACAAAACAGATAAAACAGTCCAATTCCATTTCACAAACATAAATTCACTTATCAATATCATCCTCCTGGATGCCTCAAAAATATTCTGAAACATCCTACTCTTTCACTTATGGAGCTAACAGTTTAGTCATTTCAAAGGAATATGTGGATTTATAAAAAGGAACCCCATGAGATATCCCTATTCTCCCTATTCAGCCCAAATAGAGTCATTGTATTCAGTTTCTTAATCCACTGGGCTTTTCTTTCAAACAAAAGTTTTTTTTGTCTTTTTCCTCCCTTTCTTCTTAGAGGGCCTACAAAATCAACTACTTGAAATCTTAATTGACTTTTATTATATCCCATAGTGATGAAATAATGTGCTACAGGGGCATTTTTATTTTGTTTGATCCTTCCTCTGACACTTTTAGTGGTTTCACGCACATAGGCAGGTCCACATTTTATGACATATACAACATATTGCAAATCAAATACCTAGTGTCCTCTTATGGTGATCCTAATTTCTGACCTAGGATTAGTAATAGTATTACCTAATTGGATCGAATTACATTGATCACAATTTTTACACTTCACAAATGTATTTGCTCCTAAAGGACCAATGTCTGCTCTAGCAAATCTGACCAACTGAAGCCTCATTAGAAGTGTCAACTGCTCTAGTAGAATGAACTGAAATGTGCTCAGGGCACAAGCTAATATACCTATTTAATTAAGGCTGTAAGCCAAGAAGCTAAAGTAAAAGCCGTAGCTTTCTGTTCCTTGTAAGGCCCAGAAACATTGTCTTACTATATAAGAGCCCTCACAGCATCCAAATTATGCAGAAGTCACTCCTTAAAGTTCTGAGGAACTGGACAAAATGAAGGAACCACAATTTCCTGATTAATAGTATCTGTAGATGTTACCTTAGGAAGAAAGGAATAACTAGTTTCAAGAACGATCTTATCCTGATGAAAAATCAGAAAAACAGAATTTATGTTTACCTGATAAATTTCTTTCTCCAACGGTGTGTCCGGTCCACGGCGTCATCCTTACTTGTGGGACATCCCCCTCCCCAACAGGAAATGGCAAAGAGCCCAGCAAAGCCGGTCACATGATCCCCCCTAGGCTCCGCCTACCCCAGCCATTCGACCGACGTTAAGGAGGAATAATAGCATAGGAGAAACCATATGGTACCGTGGTGACTGTAGTTAAAGAAAATAAATTATCAGACCTGATTAAAAAACCAGGGCGGGCCGTGGACCGGACACACCGTTGGAGAAAGAAATTTATCAGGTAAACATAAATTCTGTTTTCTCCAACATAGGTGTGTCCGGTCCACGGCGTCATCCTTACTTGTGGGAACCAATACCAAAGCTTTAGGACACGGATGAAGGGAGGGAGCAAATCAGGTCACCTAAATGGAAGGCACCACGGCTTGCAAAACCTTTCTCCCAAAAATAGCCTCAGAAGAAGCAAAAGTATCAAACTTGTAAAATTTGGTAAAAGTGTGCAGTGAAGACCAAGTCGCTGCCCTACATATCTGATCAACAGAAGCCTCGTTCTTGAAGGCCCATGTGGAAGCCACAGCCCTAGTGGAATGAGCTGTGATTCTTTCGGGAGGCTGCCGTCCGGCAGTCTCGTAAGCCAATCTGATGATGCTTTTAATCCAAAAAGAGAGAGAGGTAGAAGTTGCTTTTTGACCTCTCCTTTTACCTGAATAAACAACAAACAAGGAAGATGTTTGTCTAAAATCCTTTGTAGCATCTAAATAGAATATTAGAGCGCGAACAACATCCAAATTGTGTAACAAGCGTTCCTTCTTTGAAACTGGTTTCGGACACAGAGAAGGTACGATAATCTCCTGGTTAATGTTTTTGTTAGAAACAACTTTTGGAAGAAAACCAGGTTTAGTACGTAAAACCACCTTATCTGCATGGAACACCAGATAAGGAGGAGAACACTGCAGAGCAGATAATTCTGAAACTCTTCTAGCAGAAGAAATTGCAACTAAAACCAAAACTTTCCAAGATAATAACTTAATATCAACGGAATGTAAGGGTTCAAACGGAACCCCCTGAAGAACTGAAAGAACTAAATTGAGACTCCAAGGAGGAGTCAAAGGTTTGTAAACAGGCTTGATTCTAACCAGAGCCTGAACAAAGGCTTGAACATCTGGCACAGCTGCCAGTTTTTTGTGAAGTAACACCGACAAGGCAGAAATCTGTCCCTTCAGGGAACTTGCCGATAATCCTTTCTCCAATCCTTCTTGAAGGAAGGATAGAATCCTAGGAATCTTAACCTTGTCCCAAGGGAATCCTTTAGATTCACACCAACAGATATATTTTTTCCAAATTTTGTGGTAAATCTTTCTAGTTACAGGCTTTCTGGCCTGAACAAGAGTATCGATAACAGAATCTGAGAAACCTCGCTTCGATAAAATCAAGCGTTCAAACTCCAAGCAGTCAGCTGGAGTGAAACCAGATTCGGATGTTCGAACGGACCCTGAACAAGAAGGTCTCGTCTCAAAGGTAGCTTCCAAGGTGGAGCCGATGACATATTCACCAGATCTGCATACCAAGTCCTGCGTGGCCACGCAGGAGCTATCAAGATCACCGACGCCCTCTCCTGATTGATCCTGGCTACCAGCCTGGGGATGAGAGGGAACGGCGGGAACACATAAGCTAGTTTGAAGGTCCAAGGTGCTACTAGTGCATCCACTAGAGCCGCCTTGGGATCCCTGGATCTGGACCCGTAGCAAGGAACTTTGAAGTTCTGACGAGAGGCCATCAGATCCATGTCTGGAATGCCCCATAGTTGAGTGACTTGGGCAAAGATTTCCGGATGGAGTTCCCACTCCCCCGGATGCAATGTCTGACGACTCAGAAAATCCGCTTCCCAATTTTCCACTCCCGGGATGTGGATAGCAGACAGGTGGCAGGAGTGAGACTCCGCCCATAGAATGATCTTGGTCACTTCTTCCATCGCTAGGGAACTCCTTGTTCCCCCCTGATGGTTGATGTACGCAACAGTCGTCATGTTGTCTGATTGAAACCGTATAAACTTGGTCCTCGCTAGCTGAGGCCAAGCCTTGAGAGCATTGAATATCGCTCTCAGTTCCAGAATATTTATCGGTAGAAGAGATTCTTCCCGAGACCAAAGACCCTGAGCTTTCAGGGATCCCCAGACCGCGCCCCAGCCCATCAGACTGGCGTCGGTCGTGACAATGACCCACTCTGGTCTGCGGAATGTCATCCCTCGTGACAGGTTGTCCAGGGACAGCCACCAACGGAGTGAGTCTCTGGTCCTCTGATTTACTTGTATCTTTGGAGACAAGTCTGTATAGTCCCCATTCCACTGACTGAGCATGCACAGTTGTAATGGTCTTAGATGAATGCGCGCAAAAGGAACTATGTCCATTGCCGCTACCATCAACCCGATCACTTCCATGCACTGAGCTACGGAAGGAAGAGGAACGGAATGAAGAATTCGACAAGAGTCCAGAAGTTTTGTCTTTCTGGCCTCTGTTAGAAAACTCCTCATTTCTGAGGAGTCTATAATTGTTCCCAAGAAGGGAACCCTTGTTGACGGGGATAGAGAACTCTTTTCCACGTTCACTTTCCAGCCGTGAGATCTGAGAAAGGCCAGGACGATGTCCGTGTGAGCCTTTGCTCGAGGGAGGGACGACGCTTGAATCAGAATGTCGTCCAGGTAAGGTACTACTGCAATGCCCCTTGGTCTTAGCACCGCTAGAAGGGACCCTAGTACCTTTGTGAAAATCCTTGGAGCAGTGGCTAATCCGAAAGGAAGCGCCACGAACTGGTAATGTTTGTCTAGGAATGCAAACCTTAGGAACCGATGATGTTCCTTGTGGATAGGAATATGTAGATACGCATCCTTTAAATCCACCGTGGACATGAATTGACCTTCCTGGATGGAAGGAAGGATAGTTCGAATGGTTTCCATCTTGAACGATGGGACCTTGAGAAATTTGTTTAAGATCTTGAGATCTAGGATTGGTCTGAACGTTCCCTCTTTTTTGGGAACTATGAACAGATTGGAGTAGAACCCCATCCCTTGTTCTCTCAATGGAACAGGATGAATCACTCCCATTTTTAACAGGTCTTCGACACAATGTAAGAACGCCTGTCTTTTTATGTGGTCTGAAGACAACTGAGACCTGTGGAACCTCCCCCTTGGGGGAAGTCCCTTGAATTCCAGAAGATAACCCTGGGAGACTATTTCTAGCGCCCAAGGATCCAGAACATCTCTTGCCCAAGCCTGAGCGAAGAGAGAGAGTCTGCCCCCCACCAGATCCGGTCCCGGATCGGGGGCCAATATTTCATGCTGTCTTGGTAGCAGTGGCAGGTTTCTTGGCCTGCCTTCCCTTGTTCCAGCCTTGCATTGGTCTCCAAGCTGGCTTGGCCTGAGAAGTATTACCCTCTTGCTTAGAGGACGTAGCACCTTGGGCTGGTCCGTTTTTACGAAAGGGACGAAAATTAGGTCTATTTTTTGCCTTGAAAGGCCGATCCTGAGGAAGGGCATGGCCCTTACCCCCAGTGATATCAGAGATAATCTCTTTCAAGTCAGGACCAAACAGCGTTTTCCCCTTGAAAGGAATGTTTAGTAGCTTGTTCTTGGAAGACGCATCAGCCGACCAAGATTTCAACCAAAGCGCTCTGCGCGCCACAATAGCAAACCCAGAATTCTTAGCCGCTAACTTAGCCAATTGCAAAGAGGCGTCTAGAGTGAAAGAATTAGCCAATTTGAGAGCATTGACTCTGTCCATAATCTCCTCATAAGGAGGAGAGTCACTATCGAGCACCTTAATCAGTTCATCAAACCAGAAATATGCGGCTGTAGTGACAGGGACAATGCATGAAATGGGTTGTAGAAGGTAACCCTGCTGAACAAACATCTTTTTAAGCAAACCTTCTAATTTTTTATCCATAGGATCTTTGAAAGCACAACTATCCTCTATGGGAATAGTGGTGCGTTTGTTTAAAGTAGAAACCGCTCCCTCGACCTTGGGGACTGACTGCCATAAGTCCTTTCTGGGGTCGACCATAGGAAACAATTTTTTAAATATGGGGGGAGGGACGAAAGGAATACCGGGCCTTTCCCATTCTTTATTAACAATGTCCGCCACCCGCTTGGGTATAGGAAAAGCTTCTGGGAGCCCCGGCACCTCTAGGAACTTGTCCATTTTACATAGTTTCTCTGGGATGACCAAATTTTCACAATCATCCAGAGTGGATAATACCTCCTTAAGCAAAATGCGGAGATGTTCCAATTTAAATTTAAAAGTAATCACATCAGATTCAGCCTGCTGAGAAATGTTCCCTAAATCAGTAATTTCTCCCTCAGACAAAACCTCCCTGGCCCCCTCAGATTGGGTTAGGGGCCCTTCAGAGATATTAATATCAGCGTCGTCATGCTCTTCAGTAACTAAAACAGAGCATCCACGCTTACGCTGACAAGGGTTCATTTTGGCTAAAATGTTTTTGACAGAATTATCCATTACAGCCGTTAATTGTTGCATAGTAAGGAGTATTGGCGCGCTAGATGTACTAGGGGCCTCCTGAGTGGGCAAGACTCGTGTAGACGAAGGAGGGAATGATGCAGTACCATGCTTACTCCCCTCACTTGAGGAATCATCTTGGGCATCATTGTCATTATCACATAAATCACATTTATTTAAATGAATAGGAATCCTGGCTTCCCCACATTCAGAACACAGTCTATCTGGTAGTTCAGACATGTTAAACAGGCATAAACTTGATAAGAAAGTACAAAAAACGTTTTGAAATAAAACCGTTACTGTCACTTTAAATTTTAAACTGAACACACTTTATTACTGCAATTGCGAAAAAACATGAAGGAATTGTTCAAAATTCACCAAACTTTCACCACAGTGTCTTAAAGCCTTGAAAATATTGCACACCAATTTTGGAAGCTTTAACCCTTAAAATAA
Source organism: Bombina bombina (assembly GCF_027579735.1). Taxonomy (NCBI): domain Eukaryota; kingdom Metazoa; phylum Chordata; class Amphibia; order Anura; family Bombinatoridae; genus Bombina; species Bombina bombina. The sequence continues at coordinate 180,664,789 of NC_069506.1, read as the reverse complement.
CGGAACCGGAGCCGTTTTAAGCTTTAACCCCTTTACAGTCCCTGGTATCTGCTTTGCTGAGACCCAACCAAACCCAAAGGGGAATACGATACCAAATGACGCCTTCAGAAGTCTTTTATAAGTATCAGAGCTCCTCTCACATGCGACTGCATGCCATGCCTCTCAAAAACAAGTGCGCAACACCGGCGCGAAAATGAGACTCTGCCTATGCTTTGGGAAAGCCCCTAAAGAATAAGGTGTCTAAAACAGTGCCTGCCGATATTATTATATCAAAATACCCAGAATAAATGATTCCTCAAGGCTAAATAAGTGTTAATATCAATCGATTTAGCCCAAAAAAGGTCTACAGTTTAAATAAGCCCTTGTGAAGCCCTTATTTACAATCGTAATAAACATGGCTTACCGGATCCCATAGGGAAAATGACAGCTTCCAGCATTACATCGTCTTGTTAGAATGTGTCATACCTCAAGCAGCAAAGGACTGCAAACTGTTCCCCCAACTGAAGTTAATAGCTCTCAACAGTCCTGTGTGGAACAGCCATGGATTTTAGTTACGGTTGCTAAAATCATTTTCCTCATACAAACAGAATTCTTCATCTCTTTTCTGTTTCTGAGTAAATAGTACGTACCAGCACTATTTGAAAATAACAAACTCTTGATTGAATAATGAAAAACTACAGTTAAACACTAAAAAACTCTAAGCCATCTCCGTGGAGATGTTGCCTGTACAACGGCAAAGAGAATGACTGGGGTAGGCGGAGCCTAGGGGGGATCATGTGACCGGCTTTGCTGGGCTCTTTGCCATTTCCTGTTGGGGAGGGGGATGTCCCACAAGTAAGGATGACGCCGTGGACCGGACACACCTATGTTGGAGAAAGGAGGTTTGCAAGATAAAGCTCAATAACCCTTCTGCAGGAGAAACAGCTAGAAGAAAAAGAACCTTCCAGCATAGAAGCTGAAATGTCTAAATCATGTATAGGCTCAAAAGTAGGAGAACCCTCAAAATCAGTTTAAGATTCCAAGGAAGAGAAACCGGACAAAAAACTGGTTCAGTTCTGATCCTAAATAGACGACTGGAAATCTGGAATTTTAGCAATTATCTTATGGAACAAAACAAAAAGAGCCAAAAATGTGACCCTGGCTGACAAACCCATATCCAAACCCTTCGGTAGGATTTCAAGAACCCTAGGAATCCTAAAATAATTTTAGTAGAAAGAGGTTTTCCAGACCTTATGATAAATAAGAGATTCCAATAAATAGTAGAAACTGAGGAGGTCTTAAAAAACGTAGCCTTTATTCACATCTTCATTACATCATAGGGTACAAGCAAACAGCATACACCATAACGTTGCTACACAACAGCTAGCATCACCAAGTCAGCTGATGCATTTCGGCTTATGATCTCCAAGTAAGTAAAAAAGTATAAAACCAGAGCAGAAATTAAAAAAAGTCTCCATATGGTAAGTAAAAGTGACTTGATTAATATCCCGGGCCACAACATTTTTTATGTATGTACAGTCTGCCTAACATCAGGTAACAGGTTTCCTACCCTGAATCAAGGGGTCAATAACCTTCTCAGTGAAACCTCTCTTAGACAGTAAGTAAGGCTAGATTAAGTGGAACGCTATTTAGTGTTCCTACTCCAGCATTAACTTTGCTAGACGGAGACTTGTTGCGAGTGTTGGGTTATCCTTAAATTACAAGTTGAAAGTAAAAAGTTTTAAACAAAACAAATACTAAATAGTACGGCTAACAAATATTCGTGGAAACAAATTTCAGCTAATATTTGTAACAGGTCCCCATTGCATAGATGCAGAATCTACAATTGGAAGGCCCGAAGATTAAATCTGGCAAATGGAACGGCCACCATAAGAACCACAAATTACATGCACTGAGCAACAAAAGGGAAAGGATTTAGTTGAAAGCTAATATTTGTAACAGGTCCCCATTGCATAGATGCAGAATCTACAATTGGAGGGCCCGAAGATTAAATCTGGCAAATGGAACGGCCACCATAAGAACCACAAATTACATGCACTGAGCAACAAAAGTGAAAGGATTTAGTTGAAAAATGGCACAGGCCTGTTAAGGCTTTAGTCTGCGCTAGTCAGTCAGAAACAAATGCATAGTCACTAAAATGATTATGAACCCCATTTAAGACACATGAGTCTGAGTAGTTAAGGAGCTCTTTGGGGGATTTATTTTTCAACCCTGACTTTAAAGCAACTAATGAACCATCTGAGTATGAGACACAGCAAGGTGAAAAGAAGTAGCCTGAACAAAAAGGTCACCCAAATAAGTAACTACAGATATTCCTTGAACTTTGATTGAACTTACCACCTGGGAGCAGCCTTTTTAACCCAATAGTGCTTTTCAAAGAGAGGAAATTTCCTGAAGTATATCAGTCTGATCCCGCCTAACAAGGTTAGTCCAGGGCCGAAATACCAGGCAATCCTTCTCTGAACAAAGAACATGGCAACCCCAGACGATTGTTTCGGCCTTCTGTGGCCTCCTCAGTGAGGTGCAGCCATGTTCCTCTAAGCGCAATGGGCAAGGAGTCAACATCTGTTTTCCCACATCACACTTAGGAAGACTTCCATAGGGTCATATGAAAAATACATTAAGAAAGAGAAGTACTCTCTGAGCAGGGACGTAACTAACAGTGGTGCAGAGGTCGCACTTGCGACCGGGCCCAGCAGGTCCAACCTTAGGGGGGCCCAGCTGCAGCAGAACAACAAACTTTTTTATTTTTCCACAAGTGTTTTTTTTTTCAATACTTTTTTTTTTAACAAACTTTTTTGTGACATAATTTTTTTTCAGTGGCTGCGTTCCTGCACCCTAACAGTTTTAAATCAGAGCGCTGCCGTGGGTTACCATGGCAACGCTCTGAAACATTTGCTGCTGAGTGCGGGAAAGGAGGCTGGAGCAGAGCGGTCTCTGCAGTGAATCAATGCAGCTAGCTACCAGCCAGTAACGCATTTGAAAGTCCCTGACTAGACTGCAAAGTGGAAGGAAGTAGGAGGAGCCAGAGGTAAGTCAGTGCATTGCTGGAACCGTTGCTATCTAATTCTACTCTGTCATTGTGAGACCCACGCATACATTTTTTAAAGAGAGCACTGTCAGCTGCACAAGAACTGGATGGTGCGCTATATACAGTATATATAATTATTTTTTTGAGGGTCCAGCAAAAGAGTAGCACTTCCTAATGTGTGCTACTTACTTAGGGCGGGCTGTTTGAAAATCGCGTTCTGACTGGATGTAAGAGTGGCTCACCACCTGACAGGAGCCATTTATTAAAAGAGTGCTGGCTCTCATTGTAGAGCTTTTTAAATAACATTTTAACCTCCCATATTTCATTTAAGTAGTTGTAGAAGTACTAAAAGACCAGGACCGGCATTTGTGCGCACCTCTCAATTTTTTTCTGCAGATTAACTGCAACAAATCTCTCAATAGATCAAAATCAGAGCAGCCTGTCAATGTCAATGTTTGCCATGCTGCTGTCTAGCACTGCAAGAGACAGCCTAATGTATTTGCAGTTTCCTCCCACGGGTGAAAGGTATGTGCTGTGTTACTTATCTTCTATTATCACTTCTTCAAGTTTAGTTTTTACAACCTTTGTCCTGCTGCTGCTTATTTAGGAGCTTTGAGGTTATAATGCAGGGCAAAATTATCCCCCTCACCCTGCCGTGTTGACCAGCCTTTCTCTAAGCACTTTTTAACTATTTCACTGCTAAAAGGGAGCTCTCAGAAAAGTGAAAACAAATGTAAACAGTATTTAATCAACACAATGTGTATGTATGTGTTTTTTTGTGTGGTTTCTGTGTGTTTGCACTAGTGTATGTATGTGAGTTGATGAGTTTCTGTATCTGTGTTAATGTATGTGTATTTTGTGTGTGTGTGTATTGTGTATATGTATATATGTATGTATGTATGTGTATTTTGTGTGTGTGTGTATTGTGTATATGTATGTATGTGTATTTTGTGTGTGCGTGTATTGTGTATATGTATATATGTATGTATGTATGTGTATTTTGTGTATTTTGTGTGTGTGTATTGTGTATATGTATATATGTATGTATATGTATATATGTATGTATGTATGTGTATTTTGTGTGTGTGTATTGTGTATATGTATATATGTATGTATGTGTATTTTGTGTGTGTGTGTATTGTGTATATGTATATAT